>NC_056737.1:1277477246-1277614746 GCF_019279795.1 Protopterus annectens
ATATGAATGAAAGGAATGAATAAAGAGGAAGAGAGCATGGTTGTTGTTTGTCTTTCGGCTTTTCCCGTTAGGGGTCACCACAGTGGAACTCCGGTCTGCTAATGATTGGCTGTGGATTTTTTATGGTGCTGAGTTGCCAGCCCGACGTCCAACCTACCTGCATGTCTTTAAATGTCACTCATTATGGAAATGTCCCCAAGATAGCATATGTCAATTTTTGTACATTTCCAAGACAAGTCAGTAGCACATATGTAGGCAGCACAGTACATACTGCTGTTTACACCTCTTGTGTGAGTATAAACACACAAGACAATATATATATATATATATATATATATATATATATATATATATATATGTGTGTGTGTGTGTGTGTGTGTGTGACAGTCACACAAGGTAACATGTCAACGGCAGTGAATGGCTGCGATATAAACATCACTGACATCTCACTGGAAAGGCCATTTAGCAATGGTGGTATATACTACAGGAGGTATGTGCATACTCTGAAAATTTGCAAAGGGACTTATTTGAATATGACTGACATGCCATAGCTCCCAACCAATCAGGGATACATAGCAACAAACTTCTGGATGAATGAAGAATGAAATAGGCACAGTTATGGACACTTTTAGAATATTCTGACCATTAACCTCCGGCATTGACAGAATATGTGATTGCAACTCGTTATACATGTTCTGTAGTAACAGACGTGCACAATTGTAATGAATGTCAGTATTTTATAATGGGAATTCAAGACCCCCTTCCCCAAAAGTTACCACTTTTTGGAGGGGTTAAGAGGGACAGTGTTAAATCTGGAGTTGAAATCATGGGCAATCCTGGCCAGCTGAGTAGTCTGCATAACACATAAGCTGCAATCCTTCCCCCACAAGAATCAAACACATTATTAATGTTAGCATTGAGCTGTGTATTTACTGGGTGCAACACAGAAAGATGTATCACATTGTGCATCTAGTAGAACACCTTGAAAGGAAGTCTGCACTGTCAAATCCAAATTGCTATACCTCCCAGAGAATAACACTGTATGACCTACCAGATGTGTGGAAGCTCAATGTGCCTAATGTGATACACTTGACTAAAGCATTCCTGGCTGATGTAGGCATCGGCCATATGGATAACAGCACATACAAACACAACACTATTATGAGTGAATTCCCTGCAGTCTGCAGTGTACTGCATGCATCTGGCATATGGAATAACAATGGATATTGTCTGAAGCATCTGCAATTGATGTGTGAATTAAGAAGGGCTCAGTGATAATGAATGGGACAGCAGTATGTGAGACTGATGGCAGTGCCTCATGCACATAATTTACAGCAGTACAAAGTCAAGTATTAATGAGTGAGGAAGCAGTCACTGTAATATTGTACACATATCAAACAATACATGGAGTACACTCAATAAGAGCATGTTAAATCTTAACACATGTGCCACTTGATCACTGTCTTCCTGACATTTTCAGTGCAAATGTTATACTGCCATGTAATCCTGACATAGGTCCATATGTGTTCATACAAACTATCAAGTTGCAATACTATGTGATGTCCTTGTATGTCCATGATGTAGTACAGTCACACTAACTGTACCTGTGCTACAACTGGACTTCAAGCTGTACATCACCTCCAAATAAAACATTGGCAATGAATCACATGCAACACAGTGGAACTGTTAACATAGTTGTAAAACTCTACCTATTTCATGGCATTACATCAGTTGTACACCATATGCCTATATATTTTTCAGTGGAAATGTGTGGCTGAGACCCTGAGACCATATATAGACAGATTACAATTGAGGTGGATACAATTTATGCAGAACAGTTAATGACACAGATGCTGACAGTCACACAAAGCTGCTGAGGAACACCTTTATAATCCTTGTGAATAGCAACACAATAGTACATACAATAAATTTACCAAGGCTGCAAATGAATCTCAAAATGTTATATGTTTGGATATATAACAGCATTACAGCATGATGATGAACCCAGGTGTATGTACCCATATAATCATTATGATGTAATATTGCTGTATGTTGGATAACATTTCCAGATGTTAGATATACACATGCACCTGTGCCATACTGCAGCTGTCACTGAGATGGTTGAATGCAAACTGTATAGAATGCAAATATACTCACTATCAAAGCACATTCCTTAATAAGGCAACAATATACATAGCATCATCCCATGTCCTCAGTCCTCAGGAGGCACATTAGTATAGCTGTTATGGAAGGAATATATAACCAAATGGCAGCAGTGGGCATCAATACAGTAATTCAAATCAAAGATTGGAATACACTGCTGTAGGAGTACAGTACATCCACACCTTAACATAGCACATGTGGGTGACAATAACAATGACATGTGCAATGTTTATAGGGTGATAGGAGATTACCAGGTGAACTGCCAAGATCCTGTACAACCCTCGCCGTTATTATCCCATTTAACCCAAGTCACTATCTTTAGGTAAAGGAATAAAATAGGTGTGTGTGTGTGTGTGTGTGTGTGTGTGTGTGTGTGTGTGTGTGTGTGTGTGTGTGTGTGTGTGTGTGTGTGTGTGTGTGTGTGTGTGTGTGTGTGTGTGTGTGTGTGTGTGTGTGTGTGTTAAATCATATTACAGACTGTCTCTGTCCATATGAGACATAGGTACTGCCCCATGAGTGAATTGCCAATCACAAATCCAGTGGTCTGGAGAAGTCTTGTAGAGGATCATGGTGGGATTCTGCTTTATGATATGTGCATGCATCTTTGAGATAATGACATTCTCAGTGTTTCACAGAAAGGATGTTATGTGGACAGAGGGACAAAGGAGTTGTTGAATTCAGGGAACTATGTAAAAGGTTCTCCTGAGTGGGAGTCAAATGAGAATTCGAAAAATCATACAATGACCATAATGTACCATCAACAACCACGCACATCAGTTGACCTAGGTTGTCACCATGCATTTATAAGTACTTTTGAACACCACACCTATCTAGTTAAACAAGCTGGATTGCATACAATGTAAGACTAGCAGCATCACCACAGAAGTCTAAACTACACTCTGTCAGAGTACACTTTATACAGGATGACATCATCAGTGTATGCTGAGAGGAAGATGTTGGGAGGATATTTGACATAGCTGTGGACTCACATCATTGTGAAAAACAGTCACGGCACTGATAGTTGAATAAAGACAGACACATAAGTTGACTATTGTGAGATTAGACCTCCTATCTGTCTAGTTATACAAGCTAGATAACACATGATGGAATGCTAGTGCTAATTGAATGAAGATATCAGAAGGTAGGCTTATGCTGATATGAGTCTGCACACAAATTACTAACTACTGTGAGTTTAGAACCCCTACAGATGTAGGTTATACAAGTTAGAGCAGACAGTGCATCATGCTAGTGCTACCACAAAAGTCTGACTTCAACACTGCCAAAGTATGCTTTATAGAGGATGACATCATCATTGTATGCTGAGAACAGTATGTTGGTAGGGCTGTATGAAACTGTTGTGGAGTGATGTAGCAGTGAAAAAGTATCACCCGAGTGTTACTTGAGTGAGAGCTGCAGGACCTTTACTCATACTCTTTTGACTAGGCAAACACCCGCAAGTTGATTGCTGTGAGATTAAAACCCCTATCTATCTAGTTACACAAGCTAAAGAACACAGTGTTTAATTCTAGTGCAACCACAGAAGTCGGACTTTAACAGTTATCAGAGTGCACTTTATAGAGGATGACTTCATCGTATAGTTGCAGGTAACATGCACTGTATTGAGACTTAGGTGCAAAGGAAGGATTTGCAATATGATTGTGTGAACACAATTTGCAAAAATACTTATAAATACATGCTGACAACCTAGGTCAAATAAGCTGTCATGAGAGCATCTTGCAAAAGTGAGACAGACATGTCCCTGTTTTTCAGGATGTTGTGTAGATGAGATACACACACACACACACACACACACACACACACACACACACACACACACACACACACACACACACACACTTGGGAAATGCCATTAGTGCAATGATGGAGTTATGTGTCATCATATTCAGATGAAGGTATGTCCACATTAATACAATTACTAACAATATCAGTGGGATATGATCATGCATGACCAATGTCTACTGTCACTATGAACACATATGAAATGTGACAGTGCAGTCAGGCTATGTCATTTTGGAATCTATTTGATCTATCATTTGCAAGTGCATTGTTGTAGGGCACACATGAATATCAGAAAGTATGTGCTCAGTCAGCACACGTCTCTGTCTTCTTTTGTGTTTATGAAAGCATTTCCATGTTTTGGAGGATTATAGCCCAGTAACCAGAGTTAGACATGCTATACACCTCTTCACAAAGCACATCACCAAGAAGTTGATTTGTCAGGGTGATGGCAAATTATTAGCACATGCATGATTCAAATTTCAGAAATTCAACTTTGGACTGGTGAAGTAATAGTATCCACTGGTGTTCATTGCCAAAACTGTGTGCAAATAGGGACATACAATAACTGACATGATTGGTGTTAACAGCAAAATATACCTGTTTGTTGTTAATGTTTTATGTGTCAGGTTTGCAAGATATGTTATGGGAGAAATTGTTGACAGCTAGTATGTTGCACATGCTGTTGTCTATATTTGAAAGGTTGGGGCCATAGTTTTGTTACATTAAAATAACTGTTGGTCTTGCCTTCCCCATTTGTGTGAAGTTAAGTGCTGAGGAAACGCAGTTCTCAGCTTAAGAAAAACAGTAAAACATTTAATGTAGTTCACCTTCCATCTCGCAAACAGGCTCAGAGGTGATGTGTGGCCATTAGCACTCTGGGCAGTACTGAGTGTGGAAAATACATCTGTTGCCTTGCTTTCTCTGTCGCACAGGGTGTAAGAGCAGTGAGCACCAGGTTACAGGACAGGTGAGCCAGATTTCAAATATACATGATTCTCTCTCTCTTTTTTTTAATGGTGACAGGATGTCATTAGCTAAGTAAATGTGATCAGGACTGCAAATGTGACTGTCAGCGAGTACACTAAAGTGTGTGTCTTCCCCAAAGTGTATCAGTAATGCCTACCTGCCTACCTCAGTACACTTCTACAACTACAAGCTGTGTTACAGCCTCACTGCAAATCACAAGTTAATTGTGTCTACAGCTTGCTACAAATGACAAGGAGTGGTACATCTTTTGAAATTACTAGTATGAATCAGCAGATACGCTAACTATTTTTATAGGGCTGGATAGCCTGAAAAATGTGTGCAGTATGCTACTTCACAGTAAGGACAGTTTCTACTGTTTTAAATGAACATTTCATCCAGCATCCTACTTAGGTTGTTACAGTATATTCTGATGAAACAGAGGAGGTGATGACAGACAAAGGGCTCAAGAGGATATAGAAGGTACTGTTCTGGCACATTCATGATGCTAATGGTGTATCGGTATGATGTGTCTTCTCAATCAGAATATGTCCTGCTCTCTAGAATGAATGCATTTTATGAGATAAAGATGGAGGAGATATAGAATGACAATAATTAATACATCCATATACATCTATCTGAAGAAGATGTGGGACATCTGAAATATAATGGTGCATGTAGATACTGATTTTTGACAGTTATATCAATTGCGGCCCACCTTACAGTTTACTTGATAGGCAGACATAGCATGCTTATGTAGGAGAAGGGGGAGACAGATGGATGGGCAACAGATACACAGAAAAGAGACCTCTGAAAACAGTCTTAAGGGCATCCCCTACTGCTGGGTTGTAAGCCTTGACAAGATGCAAACATACATTTATACATCTGACTATTACCTGAACATGACACAAATGGAATACTACAGCGGATTTTGAAACCTTGCATACTACAAGAGCACTGATAACCTATTGAATCAAGGTCACATGTTGCTATTATCCATGAGCAGAGTCATGACAGTATGCAGAAACCATGAGGTGACCTTTACATCAGCAGACTAATAGATACACACCCATAATGGGGGATGGAAGTAAAGAGGTGAATACAAGGAGAGATGGACAAACACATAGCAATGTTTGATGTGATGGAACATTCAAAGACGTTTTTGTTGTTTTCTCATCATTAACCAGCAATGCTCTGTAATACAAAGTGATTGATATGGGGTTAATGAAGGGTTAGTGGAGGGACAACAGGCTTGTGATGGGCAGAACAAGGTTAGATAAATATCTCATAGTTGTGGGGATGGATATCACTTCAAATACAAATATTCAAAACATCTTCATGAGAAATCACACCTGTGGCAAATGTTAAGATGTGGGTGATTTAACATAGTGTAGACATATGACATCACACTAAGAAATGATGTGAGATGTATCTGGAATCAAACCCTTGATGCTACGAGCAAAAAAAACTTTAGCAAATTGATTTATGTCAGCACTCCACATGGAAAGTTACACTTCATTACATCCAACAGTCTAAGAACTGTCAGTGTAAATGTTTCATAGCAGTGCCTTTACTCTGCATAACAGTGTATTACCATAGTACAACATTCCCTCCAGTACAAGTCTTTTTAGTGTGCACCTTTAACCCCTAGTGGGTGTGGCCTAAGCCTTTAAAAATGAAGTTATCACCTTACAATTCTAATAAATACTCATTGACAGAGGTCAAATATCAGTACAATTGTGTTTGCCATCATGTATGCTTCAAGATAAAATATTCTGATACCTTGTATGTAGTGGGGTTTTGGAATTATTAATGCAAGTATGAACAAGTAATATTTGACGCCTAAAGGAGCAGTAGGGGGTAACTGCAGATGCACCTGGAGGCGTCACTCAGATGTAATAGCACCTTTCTGCAGAGATAACCGGATTAGTACAGCTGAAGGCAAAAACTCACCATGTTTTGCCAAAGGACATGAACAGCCATTCATCACTATTTGGCACTGGTGCATGATGCTAAACTCAATGTGCAAATGCAGAGGACAAAAACCAAAGGCTTTTTATGGGTTATCTCCAGCCCTATGTATTGTGTGTGATTCTAAGTTCTGACCAGATTAAATGTGTGAAAATAGGATCGATAGAAAAGTGGTTAAATAAGTTCATATGTTCATAGGTGTGTACTAGGTTATTGGCCTTGGAGCCTTTACATGTCTAGTCCATAGAAGTGCCCTGGCATCATGTTGCCCAACCTTAGTTCCCAGTGCCTCTATCAAGTGGAGCCAATGGAGTTATCCCCTGGGTGAACTTTCTATTTCTTATCCACTCACCAAGATTTCTCTTGAAATGGGCAAGTGAGGTGCTCTGCTTGACATGTATGGGAAGTCTATTCCAGAGCATGGGCAGTCTCTGGGTTATGAACCTGTCCCTCCAGCATGTTATGTTGATTGTGGTAATAAGGTTGAGGTCTCTAGAGTGTGTGGTGTGAAAGGATGGGATTTCTTTTGATGTAGCATTTCTAGCAGAGCTGGGTCAGACATGGCTTTGTAAGTCAAGCAGAAATCGCCCCTTAGTAGATGATATGAGACAGAGAATAGCTAGAGTTGTTTTGAGTCTGTCCATGTAGGACATGTGTTTAAGGCCTAGGATCCTTTTTGTGAGGTACTTTTGTGGCTTTTACAGCTGTTGCATGTGTCTAGTGAGGTACATGCCAAATGGGGCATTATACGCGATGACTGGCCTAATGAGGGAAGAGTAGAGAGAGATGATGACTTATTTCTGGATGCAAAACCCTTGGTAATGAGATGTGCCAAATAGAAGGACTTTCTGACCACAGTGGCCTCAGATCTCTTATAATGCATTCAGTATTCAACGGGATCCCATCAATGTGATAATTAGTGGGAACTGAGTTTTTCCCAAAGGAGATGGCAACACATTTTTTGGCATTAAGCTTAAGGCCATGGTTTCAACACCAGTCGTTGGTCTCACTGAAGCTTTTCTGTAAGATATCTACATCACTTGTTTTTAGGATCCCAAAGTCAGCGTTGGAGAAGTTTTTCATGGTGGTTACCTTTGCAGAGGTGTGGGTGAGATGTGGATTTCCATGGTGATTAGTTTGTGGTCAGATCTAACCAGAGAGAAATTGACTATTGGTGTAGAGCAATGGTTTCCCATGTTAGTAATAACCAGGTCAAGGATGTTGCTTCATCTAGTGGAGGTAAGAATGAGCTGGTTCAGGACAATGGAACTGATGAATTCCAGGAAGCATTGGACCAGTGTATTGGTGCATGAGTAGTTTTCCAAGTTGATAGAGGGGCAGCTGAAGTCACCTAGTATGAGAGTGTTCAATTGGATCCTTGTAGTTTCCAGGTTGCTTAGAAACATGAAGTGAGAGTCTTATGACATGGTTGGGGACCTATAGTAAGCTATGACCTGAATTGCTGTCTTACCCAATGTTAGTTGTACCTGAAGTATCTCAGACGTGTTATGCTGGGCTACTACTCTGGAGGTGTGCATATCCTTTATGAATATGGAGACACCACCACTTTTGGAGCTTCGGTCCATGTTCTGGGGGCAAAAGGTGTGGAATGAGTTATAGCCTGGTAGCACAAGGGTGCTTTCTGCTGCTTTAAACCAGGTCTCCATTACAGCACAAATGTCAGTGTTCTTAATTTTGAAGAGTTCTTCGAGCAAGTGCATCTTGAGATTTAGATTTCTAGAACTGAGCAGCATGACCCTCAGATTGCATTTATTTTTAGCTGTTATGGTTGGTAATTTGATCTTTGGAACATCGCCTAAAAAAGGCACTATAGGGGTGGCAAGAGCCTTAGCCAGTATCCGTAAACCCAGGCATGAAAGATGCAAGCCATCTCTGGCAAAGCATTGAGGTCTGTCAGTCATGCCATCCCAAGCAGACAGATACTGGATCCCATTAGAATGTCACCAGAAACTTAGCCAATAGTTGAAGTCAGTCATTTTCTGCTTGTACTGCGGTATCATTCTGGGTGACAGTAGAATACTGCTCAGGGCTAGGGTCATAACTGTCTGGGCCACATAATCCATGAGCTCCTCCATGTCTCTTTTCATGTATTCTAGGGAGGTGTGTCTCAGGTCATTCACACCCACATAGACAGTGACAGAGTCATACTTGTACTTGTTGTTGAGTGACCTAAGTGCGTTTGTTATGTGTCAGATTCTGACACCTGGTAGACAGCTGACTGTTACCTTCATCTTATTCAACCTAGGGAGTGGGACATCAGTGTGCCTCACATATGAGTCACCTATAATTAGTGAGTAGACAAACAGGGGGAAGAACAAAGTGGAAGGAATACCGGAATTTGCAAGAGGGGATTGGGAGAGATCCGTAGATATCCACTTCTTCATCACAGTAATGTACACATGTAGACAAAATCTGATGAAGTTGGACTTTCTCTACAAGACAGATGGGTGGCAACAATGCGATGATGTTGTATAACAAATTGGACCAAGTCAGGTATGTTGAGAAATCACATGTGAGAAGTGGAGAGCTATGTATGGGAGAATTTTTTTTGAGTGACAAGTGCCATTTACATTTTTTTTAATTTTTGGTTTAAAAAAGAGAAGAATGCTGGGGTAGGGACCTGAGAATATGAGAGTCAGGTAGGTAAGGTAGATGAGGAAACAGGTGCAGACAAGCAGGACATACAAGACAGACATAGGGATGGTGATGGACATAAAAAGATTGGGGATACCATGACTAGGGAAAGGCAGAGGACATTGGAAGCACATGCCCATTAAGCATAGCAACAGAGAGAATCTAGTCTCATCCACAGAACTATCATCACTGTCCCCTTCCTCAGTTGCCTGTGAAACTGCTTGATGTGAGAGTCTTTTTCAATTTTTAGGAGTACCTTCTCCACTTGGCTAATGTAGCCACCAAGAACACTCTCTGTCAGATTGCACACCATCTCTGGCATCTCCCAGTAGGTGGCATAATCACCACTTCCACCAGTACTCTTGGAGGGTATCCCTGTGCCACCAGCCAGACCAGTGCTACCTGAAGAGGATGGACTAGGTAGGGCAGGGGTTGTGGAGGCAGTACTGCTAGGTTGCATCCCAGAGGTGATGGATGTTGGTGTAGACCAAGCCATAGCTGTTGACCTACCTCCCAGTGCTGAATTGCATTTTTTTTTGTCAGCAGAAAGGTATGAAATTAGAACAGTGTAATTCCAGGTACCCCCTCCCCCCAAAAAACAGGTAAGGGGTGTTGTGAGACTAAAAGAGATTATTATAACTGTATGTCACATTCATTCATTATTATATTAAATATACATTTATTATTATCCTAGCTATAGAGCTTTCACACTCCCAAAAATTAGTAAAAATTGTTACAAGTAATCCTAATAGCCACTGGTGTTGCGGTGACAAGCCTGGATGGATGGATGCATGCTGGTCTTAATGTAAAATAAGTAATGAAAAACAAAATAAATAAACAAATAAATAGATAAATACATGTATGTAGGAGAAAGGATAACAAGAAAGATGGTGGGGAAAGAAAAGTACAAATACAGAAAAAACTGCATGTACAACATCATCAGAGTCTGACCATGTTACCTGTACCATAAAATAAAGGTCATGAAATAACTACCACACTGTCAGAAAAATGAGCCTGCATGCAGCTCATAGATAACTTGAACTCTCAAACTTCATCACTTCTAAAGTCAAAGCCATATCAAATACATGCTAAGCTACACTAGCAGAGAGAAAAACGTAGTCAGGGAGAGACACAGTAATGACTTGCCACACACTTGCAGAATGAAAGAAAAGAGATAAGGATTCCTCAAGGCACCACCTTTGGGATCTGAACTCCTTATTTAAAGTCATAGTTAGCAGTGTGACACTTTGCAAAGAGAAGTGCTTCAAAATTCACTGCGCAGTTCTCCCCACACATTTACAGTACTGTGTGTGATACCCCGCACACAGTACCAGCAATAACAAAAAGGAAATTTGGAAACCTTATATGAGCATAAGTGACATTTGTTTATCTATGGTTTTTTTTTACCCAGTTAAAGGGTGGAAGTGGAAGAATTGGAAATAGATAAACAGTAGACATAAACAGAAAGTAGAAAAGAAGGTGACCAACAAAAGAATGAGCAGGATGATGGTGGGAAATGTGAAGTAAATATTTTTTATGGGATAGGAGCCCATTTTCCATGCACAAAGAGAAGGTAAGCTGAGGAAAGGAAGGGAAGTAAGAGGGAGATAAAATGTTAGAGTAGGTAGCTGAGGAAGATAGACAAGACTAACAGGTTTTATGGCAGCACAATAAAGGTGGGTGAATCCATTGATAACAGAGGCATCAGAAAACAAAAGGGAAGTCAACAGTGAGCGGATGAGTGTATGACCAATTGTGGTGGGTATTGGGACAGAAGGGAAGGGAAAACCAGGATGGGGTGGATGAGATGGTGTTACACAGCTGCAGTCGGTGCCAGCTGTGACCCATTGGGAGATTAATCTTCACCTTAGATGCCATCACACAGCTGCAGTCGGTGCCAGCTGTGACCCATTGGGAGATTAATCTTCACCTTAGATGCCATCACCACTGGGCCCTGTCTCAGATAGTGGAGACAGTGCTGGACAAGGACACAACATAATGAGTCACTGAAAGAGGTTCTCTATTTGTCCAGTTTGGATATCTTATTTTCTTTTGATTATCTCTCCCAAAGTGCCTGCCAGCTGCCAATAGGTGGCAAAGGGGTGTCCTTCACTGGCATTGCTAGCATTGGGTGCAACATCTCCAGGATCTGGTGTAGGTAGGGCAGGAGCAGTGAAGGTGACTGTGTAAGGTTGGGAATTAGGATACAGACATTGTGGGTGCTTTTGGTGGTAGTTATGTTGGTGGTGACACTGCTGCAGCCAGCTGTGGAGGGCTGATGGACCTTGCCTGAGGGAGAGTTGCAGGGCTAGATGCTGCTTCATATACTAGTAAAATAAATGCAGAGAAACAAAATAATAAAATAAGTGCATGTATGTATTAGAATGGATAGGGTGTGTGTGAGAAAAGTACAAATACAATGAAGAAATGAAGGTGATATGCACATTTAGTATGACTAACATACTATACTGAATAAACTACATAAACACTTCTAAACTCAACAAGGCTTTTAAAAATGAAAACTGAGAGAGGGAGCTAGACCCACAGCCACAATAAGCTGCGTTCTAAAAGGAAAATGAATAAGGTGATGAGCTATTTGGGATCTGCTGCTCAAGACACAGTAACTGGATGTCTAAGTCAAATGTACAAATATATGGAAAATACTGTATTTTCACAGGTACTATATGTGAAGGAAGCAAGTATATTGACAAGGAGTGTCTGTGAAACAAATGTCCACCTGCAAAAAAAAATGTTGCTCATACAAATTTTACATAAGTAATCTTTTAGTTACTATAATGAAAAAGACACCTAAAGTTAATTACAAGAGCAGACATGGGATAGGGGACTGAACCCATAGACATCATCAAAATGTGGGAGCACAGCCTTAGCATCTTGAAATATTTGCTCAAGTATATATCAGGATGGATGACACACACACACACACACACACACACACACACACACACACACACACACACACACACACACACTAGTAACCTTTGACAGTTACACTGATACTTTTGAACTATGGAAGTTATCACTGAAATGGCAATGATTTATGAATGCTACTCTGTATGAAAGTGAAGCTATACTAAGTTTAGTACTACAACCTGTACATTCTGAAGCAAGTATACTCATACCAGCATGCTTGTAGGCAATCCAGTTCCCTCCTGTGTAACCGCTTAGTCTTTTCAATCTCTTCAGGGGCTACACAAAGAGAGACAACAATGTGTAATATCAGTGGGTGGCACATAGTTGCAGGTTGCATGTTTAGCTGACAAAATTTCTATTTTGAGTACATCACTGGTGCCTGAAGAATAACTTCTCCTCCTGCCAGCAATGGAGGTTGGGACCCCTGTACCTCATATCACTATGGTTATGGCACTGTTCCATCATATGAGGGATGCCAGTGGCACAAGTGTCAGCCTTGACTAAACTATTCCAAACTTCAGTGTAATACTGAGGCCCTTGATTGTCTGAGACTCTCTGGCTGCAATCCTTAGGGAGGAAGTAGAGAAATATTTTTGTCTCCTCCACACACCACCTCTGTACTCTAAAAGGAGCACAGCCCTCATCTTCTCCATGCATGATGCTTCGCCTTGAAGAATTACAGTGAAAAGTCTAGAAAACTCCAAACCAACAAAGTTGTCACATGTGCCATCTGCCACACAATGCTGAGCACTGAGAGGCAGCTAATTTGCATGGCAGATGGCAGCTAGACTAATATATACATGTATTATAATGGCTCACAATAATACTTTAATGTGTGACACATGGCAGTCCTTTGTCTCTGCTTCTGCTGTTGGAAAATCATGCACTACAGTGACTCCAGTTCTATGAGGTTATATGTGGAATTACAGATCCCTGCCTAAAGCTATGGCATATTCCACTTCCTGCAGGGATCCAGGCATGTGCATAGCATCAAGGACAATTTAACACAGGGCTCAGCAAATTTTTTCATCAGGAAAACTGAGTAAATCAGAAGCAAAGAGTTGAGCCCATATTAACACAATCAATGCACCCGGTGAGGTGAGCCTGCATAATATAAACATGAGGGATGGCACCCAGACTTATTACTATGGCATGAGGGTGGCACCCAGCTTCATTACTATGACACGAGGGGTGGCACTCAGCCTCATTACACTATGGAAAAACTCATACAACAGCGACTTCTAAACCTGCAACAGTTGTACTTGAGAGAAACTCTAATGTAAAGTTTTCCATGAACAAAGTAAATGTTGCATTTTACTAGTACATTTTGTCAAATAAGGTTGCTTCTAACTGGTTGTCATAATTTTAAATATGCTGGTCACTACTTGCAAGGTGTTTTTGGGAAGGTGTATTGAGGAGGGGATGGATGGTATGG
The DNA here is from genome assembly GCF_019279795.1 of Protopterus annectens. Lineage (NCBI taxonomy): Eukaryota > Metazoa > Chordata > Ceratodontiformes > Protopteridae > Protopterus > Protopterus annectens. The sequence continues at coordinate 1,277,491,165 of NC_056737.1, forward strand.
TAATCATTGGGCTGAATGATAGTTAAACATAATGGGAGACATCCACCACCACGTACTCAGAGCACAGTTAATTATTTTAAGGCTGCCCTTGTGACTCCATTTCAGTAAAACAAAAATGCCCATTGTAAAGATTACACATAGATGTCATTTGAAAAAAAAATAACCCTGAGAAAAAGCAGTCATGCCATTACTGCAATATTATACATATTGATTTGTGGGGGTCATTGACTTATTAAACTTACGTGCCTGACATTACTTAAAAGAGTCTGCACCAGATATATAACTGACTGGCACACAGACAGCATGCTATATGGGCAAGAGGGAGCCAGGAGGCATAACAGTTTTACAGAGCTACTCAGGAACAAGACTGCTAATTCCACTATTTCCATATGTACAGAGGAAGGGAAACAGAAATACACTGCAAGCTCTGCTGAAATGCCAACTTATAAACTGAAGTTTTCTTTTTTTTAAATTCTCCAAATGTTTTGGGTTCCCAGTGCCTTCACAAGAATGGATCCAATTTCTGAGTCAAGATGAGATTGAAGTTTGTGAAATTAGAATTGCTTAAATTTTGTTGTTTGCCAAAAGTGCTTTCAATAATTGAATTGTACCCATAATTGCTTACTTCTGCAGTTCATTTGGATGCACATGTAGCGGTAGCATATTCAAGGAAGCCTGGAAATGTTTTTTTTTAGTACTCTCACTCCTAGTTCTATTGGGATTGTTTGGCTGTCTTTTTTCCAGATTGTTCTAGCTTCTGCTTGTGTGGTTCTCATTATGTCAGGTATTATAATAATTAGCTATAGCTATTTCAATAAGTGATGCTACATTTTTCTTGGAGTATATTTGGTTTCCCTGCATCTATTGTTTTAATTGTTGGTATTGTGTGATCCCATGTGATCTGTACATAATAATTTTCAATAATGCTTTGTGATTTATTTTTCAGTGCATCTCAGCTACTTCTGTAATCTCCACTGTAACAATTTGCCACATTATAATGCCTTTTGGCACACAGACCTTCAGCCGTGAATGTGTCACAACAGGAAATAAGATGAGCAACCATTTTAGTCCTTTTTACAGAACCTGCATTTGTCTGTTTCTCTTACTTTTTTGATAGACTTTGCAAACAAAGATATATGTAGTCACTATCTTGGGCTGCCATTATTAGCCGTTCATGTTTTTGGTTTAAATTCACCTCTTCATTATCATCCCTGCATCAAATTTTGGTCAACAGGTGTTTGTTCTTTGAGTTTGCTATACTTGCAACTATATGTGCCGGCTATCCAATGTTACTTATTTTTCTTCTGGTTCTTTTCATCACATTATTTCTTCTGATTGTTGGCATTTTTACTTCTTGTCTGATTTTCATCTATTTCAGGGTTGGTTTGAGTCCCCATTCCATTCGGAAATGCTTTTTCTAAGCAAAGCAAAGATGTCATCTCGTCTCTTCATGCTTTAGACTTGTCACCATGTTTGGGTCTAATGACATCAGCAAATATATATGCAGCCCCATGATTGCTGACCTAATACTAAACAAGGCCTGGCAGAGATAATCTTTAAACTACTGAATCTGAGTTTAGCCTCTTGGTTTTGTACCTGAGGTTTAGCAAACAGAAGTAGTGATGCAACTTCACAAGGGTAGCCACCACCACTGATCTTAGTAATTATACACTAATCAGCTTGAGAAGACATATTTGCAAATCGTGGAAGACATTATAATTGACTTGCTACAATATGCTATTAAAAGTCTCATCAGATTAGACTATCTGCAGTTTGGATTTGACAAGGATAGACCTTGCCTAATGAAATTTAGTTAACTTCTTCAAAAGGGTAACATGGACTGTTGACAGTGGTCATACTATTCACACAGTATACTTTAACCTGGTAAAGGCATTTGACACTGTGCCCCATGCTAGCATAATTAGTAGGCTTAACGCATTACAAATAGATTCCTATGTAGTATAAGACAGATTTCAAATTAGCTAAAAGGCTGAACCTACACATTGTGAGTAGCAGATGCCTCATCAGAGAGTGTGTTGGTGGTCAGTTGTGTCCCACAGTGCTAGTGCTGGGACCACTATTGTTTGACATTTACTCTTCTGATACACAGACCATGAACTAAGACTTCTGACTAATAATTAAGTTTGCAGTTTTCTGTAAACATGGTTATTGCAAAGTCCCCCTCTGAAAAAAACACTCTACAGCAAGAATGTACACTCATAAATTCCTGGTGTACTTAAAATAATGTGCTTAAATGAAACAGTAAAAACTGTAATATTGTGACATTTGGCAATCGACTTCCCCTTGCCAGCACATAACATAGACAACATCCAAGTCCAAATAAGAATGATGTTAAAAAGCTTGAAACTTAGGTTCATAATTCCCTCTCCTTTGATCATGTAATGACAGTAATCAGAATGGGTTTCTAACTGGCATAACTAATTGCCTTAGGAATATCATTCAGATCACTAATTAAGCCAATTATTGAATACAATGCCCCTGTAGGACATACCTCACTAGACACATCAAACAACTAAAAACTCTATTGCTAATATAAAAGACTGAACGCACTGTTCCATTATTCATGTTCATAGGCTTTTAGTTTGTCACTAGGCTAGCAACCACTAGGGCCCTTACAAGCCTAACCATGTACCCAAAACTATCTGGTTCACAAAAATCATAATGCTGTGCATGTTGGCATGCAGGTACTTAAGGATTTGTATGATGGGTGTCAGTTAGGATAACACCTTTCTTATTCATAGCCTCTGTCTATAAGGGACATGAGGAGCAGACCAGATGTAAATTTATGATTTTCCATTCAATTGTCAAGGTTTTGTTTGAAAAGGGTCAGGGGGTGAACTCTGTTTTACATGGATGGGGAGTCTATTCCATAATACAGGGATCCTTTGGCATACATCTGTCTCTCCAGAACATTCCATTTATGTCACAAGTGAAGTTCCGATCCCTGGACTTAGTGGTTTTGGCACTGTTTGTTTTGTATAGGTGCAACAGATCCATCATGACTGAGTCAGAGGAAGCTCTATAAGCCAGACAAAGAACCCCTCTTGACAGCCTGTAGGAGGCTGAATACAGAGAAAGAGAGACTTTAGATGATCAGTGTAGAACAGGGTATTCATGCCCTGAATTGTTCTGGTGAGAGACCATTGTGGGCATTTCAACTAGCATAAATGTCTGGTTGGATGCATGCCAAAGGAGGCATTGTATTCAATGATAGGTCTGATAAGGGCAGAGAAGAGTGGTACTATAACTTCCTCGGCCATACTCTTACCTATAAGTTGGGCAACATAGAATGTTTTTCTTATTATCTTAGCTACATGTTGGTCAAAGGCCAGATTGCTTTCTACATATTTTCCCAGATTCCTTCTGGATCGACTCTTAAGGGCATTTTATCAATTGAGTAAATAACTTGCATTGACAGTTTCTCAGAGGGAATTATAATGCAATTTTTGCATTGAGTTTCAGGCCATGGCTTTGGCACCAGCTTATTTGTTTGTGTTAAACCCATTTGCAAGATGTCTGTGCCTTGGGGGGAATCTATAATAGCTCCCAATTTACAGTCATCTGTGAATTTGATGAGCCAGAGGCCTTTAATATTAGCCCTGAATTCAGAGAAGTAGATGCCAAACAGCAGCAGGCACAACATGCAGCCCAAGGTTACTCCACTGGTGACTGATCTCTTGGTGAAGGTGGTCTCACTAATCCTGACTTCTTGGATCCTGTCTGAGCCAGCTGGCAATCCAGTGAGTTATGTAGGGGTTTATGCCTAGCTCAGAGAACTTGTCAGCAATACCTGAGTGGGGTTTTTGATCAAATATCTTAGCCAGGTCAAGATAAGCAGTATGCACTGTTTTAACCTTGTCCATTGCCAAGGTGACCCTCTTAAATAAGTCTGACAGGTTAAGTAGGCATGACCTTCCCTTAACAAAGCCAAACAGGCATGGGTACTGTGTCTCTAGGCTGTCAATGTCTTTGTTTATCTTTTACATGATAATATGTTTCTGGCTTGTTAGACTGATGGGTCTATTGTTTCCCTGAGTCAGTTGATGTTCTACCCTGCTAGAGGAGAATGACTGTTGTGGTCATCTATTCACTGGGAAAGTAACCTGTTTCAAGCTTGTAGATGAAGAGTGCCTCAAGTGGTCCTGATTGATCATGTTTTAGACTGTTCAGCAGGCAACTGGGGATGCTGTCAAGACCCATGGAGGTGCTCTTAGCTTTAGCTAGTGCTGCCAGCACCTGGTCTCTGTTAATAGCTAGGGGGAGTATGTTGGAGGGGATATCACCTGATGCAGCTGGGGAGGGGGATGTGGGGGTGAAGTTTAAGATGAATTTATCAGCCAGTAGATTTGTATTATAGCTATATTTTATAAACTTCTAATGGGAGACCTATGCAGGGACGGCTCGTGCTATAGGACTGCAGCCCTCCCACCTGTAAAATGGGCCCCCCACCTGTAGAATGCATAAAATAAAGTCCCCATTCCCCCCACCATAGAACATATAAAAATAAAAATATTTTGGACTCCACGCATGCGTGCTTAGTTCCTAACTGCTGTGTTAGGCAGACCAGAACTCCAAGCACGCATGCTCAGGCATTCCTGAGCTCCAGACTGCTCAGTTAGGCAGTCCGGATAGGGAAGGCTGGAAACAATGCCCTTCCAACCCAGAGATCTTTGCAGTGATGACCGCACAAACTGGAAGGTCACCGGACTGCATCGCCTGCAGACTGGACCAATAGCAGGAGGCATCAGCCTCCTTACATCTTGAGGGAGACCACAGCATGCATGCGCCAGTATGGAGGACCAATTGGGCTGCAGCAGAGTACAGGATCACATGGCAGGCCGTTCTGGAGACAGGTGATCACTGCGGAGGAGTGTGTGTGTGTCGCAGAGTACAGGATTGCATGGCAGGCCGTTCTCAATGGCAGGCCGTTTTGGAGACTAGGTAGGTGTGTGCTGTTCTGGAGACTAGGTGTGTGTAAAATGCCTCAGTTGTTTCATGGTGGTGGGTAGAGAATAAGGCTTGAACCCTGTACCTTGGGCCCAAGTGACAAGAGCCTGAATTCCCTAGCCACCACCATTTCTAAAACATTTGCAGATTTTTGCCGTTCCTCATAAAATTTGTGGTTTCTGTATTTTTGTTACTTAACACAGACAGTAGTGCAGTGGTGCAGTGGAAGCAGTGTTGGCTGACAGCTATGGGTTGTCTAGTTTGATTCTTGGCTGGGGTGCCTTCTGTGTGGAGTCTGCATGTCTTCCCTGTGCTTGTGTGGGTTTGCTCTGGTGTCCTCAGTGGATGTTTGTCCCTATTTTTTGGACTGTATTCCCCCATTATTGGCTTCATCCAGGTTTTTTGTGCCAAGGTTGAGAGCTATGGTGATAACTGAACTCACTGATTATGTTTGGGGGCTGTATTCCCCCATTATTGGCTTTGTTTAGGTGTTTTGTGCTAAGATGTTGACAGCTATGGTGAGAACTGAATTCACTAAATGGTAGCCATTTATGTTTGAGTCTTCCTTTCTTTCATTAAAGTAGATGATTTGACATAGTGGTATGTTGTTCTGGCTGTTTTGCACAGGGTCCTTGGTTCAATACTTGGCAATGAAATGTATGGCGGTAACACACCATTTTATTCTAGCAACTTTCCAACATTATACAAGCAATGTTTTAAATGTGTCCCTGGTTTTTGGGCTTTTGCCTCCCCCCCCAAATAAAGTTTGGCTTTGTCCAGATTTTTTGTGCTGCAAAGTTCAGAGATACAGCAGAGTGTTGAGTAGATTTTACAAGGAGCTGAGAGCTGCAGGGGAACAAAAGTTTAGTGCTGCTTATGCCAAATCTGCTTGCATTGAAAATAGCACAACAGGCAGTGCTCTTGCTTTTGATGCAGAAGGCTGTGGGTTCTACTCCCACAGTAAGTAGATCCATTGCTGATACTGTACTCTGTTGTAAAGGGGATGGATGCTGCAGTCCTCTTTGGCGAAGATACCTAACAACTATGAACCTGTTATCAGTTTGCCATCCATTCCCTATTGCGATATTACTAGCATTATAATTTTTTTAATGCAACATAAGCAATTTATTCCTCAAGGGCAACAGGCACTTTATTCGTAGATGAAACAATGACATATAAAGTTGTTTGCTAGCAGTAACCTCTTCATTAGTTAACAGATTTTTTTAATGTGGAATTATTTAGATGACTTTTACTTCTTCAGAGATCGTGCATATTTACTGATACTGGTGGACTGTTGAAGTCTGAGTATACTTTTATGATGGAAATGTTCTGAATTGGGCAGTTTTGTCATTATTGGTGCATGCATTTTGTTTCATTGTTTACTGGAAAAATGTTAAAAACAATAAATTTAAAATGGCCTCTAACAACAGTACTGCATTGTACAAGGAATATAATGTAATACAGTCAGGAAGGTGTATCAAAGAGCATGTGCATGTTTCGTGTTCAAGAGGCCTATGATTTGAAAACAGCCAAAAATTAATCTTTATCTGCCACTGGCAAAATGTATTTTCTTTGAATGTGGGTTTCAGTGCTGTTTCAATGAATGTGAGTTTCAAGGGCAGAGAAGTTTTAATGCAAAGTCTGTTTTCATTGTGAGACTGCATTGCTTTTTTTAGCAGATATCTAAAAAGGGTTTATGCTGTAAAATATAAAATAAAACTTTCAAATGAAATCCATATCATCACAGAAGTAAAGCAGTATGCACATTACAGTATTTATTTAGTGATTTTATGGCAAATGGGGCAAAATAACCAAGGAATGGGACATTGGAATGGCTGCAGGGGGGACGCTCCATTCGACCATGATTTTGTGAGGAGGGTGGGAAGGCAGCAAACTGAGACAGTCCCGGCAGAACTATACCTCTCAACTGTCCAGAATTTTGCAGAATGAATAGATTTTTGCTTCTTATTTTTGGTTTGCTCCTCATAAAATTTGTGGTTTTCTGCCAAATCATTTAGGAATGAAGTTACTAAATAATGACAGACATTGAGTTTCAGACGTCATAACCTTCAGAAAAATGCATGCTAAAGCAAGACCTGTTATTCTATCAACTGTCTTAAGTTTATACAAGAGCAAATGTTAGTACTGTCTGCATGTTCCCCCAATATATTTGGTCTTGCCCAGATTTCCTGCATTAAGAGGTTGAGAGGTACGTGCAAATAAATTGCTTTATAGAATTAGGAATATCCAAACCTCTCAACTGTCCCCAATTTTGGCTCAAAATGTTGCTCTCCCCCTAATAATCCCTCTGCAAAATGGCAAGTTTGGAAGAAAACGTGGAGGGTTTACAATTATAAATAACTATAATGATCAGAGTTATAGATTACTTTTATTTCAGAAATGCATGTAGATGAGCTTATTTTGTCAGCTGCTCAAGTTAGCAGCACTAATTTTAAAAAGTTGTCCCTTCTTTGAGAGGTTCCCAGCTGTATTGTGTGGCAATTTTATATTTTTGCATAACATTTTTGGTCTGTTTTTCATAAAATTGTGGTTTTCTGGCAAATTAGTACAAATCATTAGCGACTGAAGTTAGAAAATAATGGCAGACATTTGAGTTTCAGATTTCATACCTTCAAAAATTCATACTAATGCAAGACCTGCTACTATTCTATTATCTTTCTAAGTTTATAAGAGCAATATTTAAACATTGTCTTTATTTTTGGGCCTGTGTCCCACTTCTATGTATGGCTTTGTCCAGATTTCTTGCTCTGCGGTTGAGCGGTATGAGTGTCAGAGCCATCACCGTCAGCCAGAGACATTTCAAACTGTGACCTACTTGTTGCACCCCACTCCCCATTGTAGTGGCTCTGGATGTGTCCAAGCAAGGCAAGGAGCAGTTATGCAGTGTAAGTGTGCAGAATATCCCCCCATCCAAGGTAGACCACATGTAAGACTGTGGCTTTTCATCTGTCCTTGATTTTGCAGAATGTTCTGGTTTTCTGTCATATTTTTATACTGTTGATTTATGCTTCTTATTATTCAGAAAATGCATGCTGTTGCAGTGCCCTTTTGCTCTGTATTAAAGTAGAAATGCTTTATTGACCATCAGATAAGCTTGTCAGAGATTGCAAGATGCAATTAAGCTTTAATAAGCATACTGTTAAAGAATTACCAACATTGAATGCCTTTTCATTGTTGCCATGCAGAGAATATTTACGTAACTAGATAATGTATAAGCCTTAGGTATTGAAATGCATATGACAGTATTTGAAATAAAGGACAGGATTACAGTATTTTCAGAAGCTCATTACATTTGCTGGAAACTTGCAGTTATCTTTGCAGGCTTTACCCGTAAACTAGACAGAATGCCAATCTATAATGTGTGGTCCATAACTTGTACAGTAATCCTTTAAACTATTTATCTTGAGCTTGTTCTTGTTCGCGGTTCATTTTTTAGTTTGATCATGTATTCCCCATGAAACAAGTAGATAGTTGTTGTCAGGCAGCAGGTCTTTTTTGGATAAGAAACATTTTTACAAGTGAGGGCATCACAGAGATTGCTATTTTCAGCATGTTACTTGGTAATTTTATAAAGCTGAATATAAATTATAATTAGAACTACAGTGCAAGGAGAAGTGATTTGAGCTGAGTGCTGCTTGTTTTTTTTTATACTTGATTTTGACTGGCATTCCAGTAATGTATTTAAAAAGCGATTTATTTTTTCATGCCTCACAACCTTTGTGTTTCTGTCTAGATATTAAGTAAGTTGTCATGTAGCCAATGAATTGAAATATTTTTTCTTCTACACTTCATTTGTCTAGATTGGACTCTCGTAATGATGGTTTGGCACCCAGGGCAGCATATTTAATTAAAGTTCCAGTTGTTGTGGTTTTGAGCATAGCTCCACCCCTTTCTAGTTGGTCACACCCCTTCCCATTGGCCCCACCCATTCAGCTTTCTCCTGCAGCCCCCCTTTAATTTGAAGTCACCAGCCGCCACTGGACCTATGCCTTGCCTATCATGCAGATAAGGATCCAGTGGTCCTGGATCTCCCATTTCTCTACAAGTCAAGTAGTCCTACAAATATCAGAACCAGGGATCTAAATTTTCATTAGCAAATAAATAAAATATCATGGAGAGATAAGTTAGTTGTGCAGAGCCTCCCAACCTCTGAAATAGATTCCTGCAGCAAATCAAGCAGTGTGATACTTTGTGCCCAGTTCCAAACGACCTGCTCTCAATGTAAGCAAACACTTACACTTAGAGCAGGTCTTCTGGAATCAGCCCTCAGCTGTATTCCTTACACTAAAGTAGGTCACTTACACTGAGAGCAGGTCTTCTGGAATCTGCCACCAGCTGTATTCCTTACACTAAAGTAGGTCACTTACACTGAGAGCAGGTCTTCTGGAATCTGCCCCCAGCTGTATTCAATACACTAAAGTAGGTCACTTACACTGAGAGCAGGTCTTCTGGAATCTGCCCCCAGCTGTATTCCTTACACTAAAGTAGGTCACTTACACTGAGAGCAGGTCTTCTGGAATCTGGCCCCAGCTGTATGCTTTACATAAAAGTAGGTCACTTACACTGAGAGTAAGTCTTTCAGAATCAGGGCAGACAAAGTGTGAGCAACTCTTTTAGTATCAGGCCCATTATCTTCCTTCACATGGGACATGGATGATAGAATGGGTATTCACAAATTCACCTCTGGCTTGACTGGCCTGTATCTCCTTGAAAAATGTTTAAGGGTGGGACCTGGTAAGGTGTAACTGGTTGGAAGACTTATCCACCTTGTATTTCATCTGGTTTCCATTTTTTTACACATCACCATTATTAGGGCATCTACCTACTTCTTTAATGCTATTAAAAAAGCCTCCAGAAAACAAATTAGTGAATAAGTAATAACCCTAACCCAAGTAATCTCTTCTGCAAGTTTCATCAAACAACAGCTTAAAGTAGCCCAGACTAAGACCTTTTTCACATATTAAAATAATCATTTCCCTTGCAATTGTTGTACCATTACCCCCATGCTAATCACACATAATGCTTTCACATAACATACTTTGATCCTTCTGCATTCCTAACACATAAAACAGAATAAGCTATGTGCTTTACAATTGCACAATCAGAATGTATCCTAGCACTTAGAATACACAAGTAAAGATTTCACTCAGAACCATATATTTGCACCAAGCTTGCAAAACTGATGCAACATATGAATAATTAATCAATGCAAAATTTCCGTACCTTTTGGCAAACAAAGATAATTTCACAACCCCACAGTGGTACTCTTTTACCATACAAATCTCATCACCTAGATAACAAGCACTGTTGTTTCAAGTCATTATATATTGTTCTCTATAAACAGTTACTAAATATTCCTATTACTGTTTCTGCACAGTGTCACAATAGTGCCATTTCAGCATACTCCTTTACATTGCCCCTCTATAACAAATTATAAACTCCAACTAAACATGCATCCCCCAAAACATAAGACCCTCTGTTTCTGTCCCACACTATAATAGTCCCTTAAATTGAGCATTGTCTTTTGTTCATAATACTTATCTCATCTAAGCCATTCTGAAAACACAAAAGACAAATGGCATTCATTCTCACACCACTTAGAGCAGACAGAGTCCCCCAACATATAATTACTGCCGAATCCTCCTCTTTCTCCATATTTATATGCCCACTATCTGTCAACAGCAAAACATTTCCCTAACAATTCATCATCCTCTGTTTACCTAAACAAGCTATGACATATTTTATGTGTGTAAACAATAACCTACCCCCGGAAATATTCACTTTCTAGCCTACACTTATTCCCCAAAATGTCATTTATCTTACTAGAGTTCAGCTTCTATAGATTTCAACCAAAAAAAAAAAAAACTCTTTCTCATCTCCCTCAAAAGAAATTTAAATAGTTCACTCCCCAGCTGTGGTTATGCTTTTTTTTTTAAATGCTCTCAGTCATCTTCTGTTTCATGGCAAAATTTAACTGAACCCATGAAATTCCCCACTCACAACTCTAACAGTGCCATCCTTAAATGTCACCTATTTAGTTAGAAATAAACAGTAGTAGCTGGACAATGTTCTTCAAATTCACCCCCAAACATCTAGTCACTGCAATGTTGGTCAAAAATGATATATAAACCCTCTCTATTGTCACATACAAGGCTACAACCATGTTCTTAAAAACAGGACAAGAACTAGATCAGGTGGATGAACACAATGATCTCCTACACATCAAACATTCATTTAAATACATTCTCTAAAGTAATGCTACTCCAGAATATGACTTCCTATTAGAATATAGTGAAAATATAACAAATAAAATGTCCTGACTTTTATGTTACTTCAGCATACATTCTTCCAACCTTATCACAAGCAAATGTTAGAAATCTAATAAACATGGTCACCCACTCCATTCTTCATCTTAATAATTTTGTAGATTTGAGAGACTTTATCATAAAACTACTGAATAACAAAAAAAAAAAAAAACTGAAATGAATACCTGGCAGACATAGGAATTACATAAATGATCTCCAATCTCACTAGTCCTAAACTATAATCACCCACTCTTAAATCATGTAATGCCAAATATGGGTAATAAGTTTTCTTCATAAATGATGCAGCCTCTTTAAGTGATCACTGTTCAATAGTCTTCATAATAAATAATACATTAATAAAAATAAAGTGTTCAGATGATAACTCTTACAACCAAACCTGCCATATGTTTCCAAAATCTGTTTTTATTACAAAAAGGAGTAATTAAGAACTTGCAATGAGTAACATGGCTTACTAAATGGATGGAAACAACACGTGCATACACTATTACATAAAAAAACAGACATCTGTAAAATAATGCAATTATTATTATTATTATTATTATTGTTTTGTTATTGTTATTTATTTATTTGTTTTTAGTTAAGCCAGTGATTTGATAGGGAAAATAAAGAGGGGAAAAAAGGCCAATATACAAAACAGACCTACTCAATAGAATACATATTTTTGTGACATATCCCAACTCAATTGAAAAGAGAAAATCAGTAGAAAGAAAAAGAGGCTCAATATCCTACTCACCCTTCCCAGCAAAGAAAAAGAAAACTTAATGCCATAATGAAGAGGAACCGAGGCCCTCTTAGGCTGGCACTGCATGCTGCCCTTGGGATGAGATGCAAAATAACCTATGCCACTTATCAAGAAAGGAGCAGAGGAAGTTGTCCAGTGGCCTGGCTAAATTTCCTCTAGACAGTATGAATACCACCTCACATTTTCCCTGGATATAAAACTCAGTCTACACTGCCAACAAATTATAAATTAACACATACATGCTTGATGTGTATAAACCTATATCATAGCCATGAGATTCCTAGGGATATTGACACATCAGCAATATTTTGGTAAATGTGGGTTAAGCTTGCCTAGGCTTAAAATGGTTCTTGGCCAAATAGCATAGTACCTACCTATGAACCTATGCCCTCTTTAAAAGGGACACCTATATCTGTCATGCTTACCTGTTGGCATATTAAAAAAAACACTCGTAATTAACATAAATAAAAGAAACAATGCAGGAGGAGAAATTATTTATCCACTTGAAATGACAATCAGTATAGTGCACGGGCATTTGTTTCAATAGTATGCAGGTCCTGCAATATTATAGCATGCTGTTAATCCACAAACATTCTACTATGTATCAATTCTTCTTACTTATTGTTTTATTTCCTCATGGTAAGTATATAAGTTATGCCTGCTTTAGATATGTGGTCAAAATTTTCCTCAGTATTTATAGTTCAGATTCCCTTTTCTGTAGCATGAGATCTTGGGGTGATATTCACATTTTGAGGCTCCTTATATCATGGTTGCCTTCCTTTTTTTCAAAAAAAAATGTATTTTGTTTTCATTATAAACATACGCAAATGTACATATAACAAATACAATAAAACAATAACAAAACTATTTACAATATTTACATTCATCCATGATAAACAATCATTTTTATCTATGAGAAGGTATAAGTATTTGTTCAAAATGTTTTCCAATTGTTGCCATGCAATTTTTTATGAGTAATGTTATGAGTTCTATAACAAATGGTTTGCAGTTCTTTTTTGCAAACAACTTTTCCTAAATTAATAAAATCTTTAAGCATCAAATCTTGTTTACTTTTCTAGTTCAAAGTAATAACTTTTCTGGCAATTGCCAAGAATTGACCAGCTTAACTGAATCTGAGATTTAGGTATCACATTAGGTATAGGAACACTGAATAGGATTAGTGAGTGAGAAATGACAGTTATCAGACCATAAAGCATTTACAAAATATTTGAAGTCTTTCCAGTATTGAACAACATTTCTAAATTCAATGAACATGTGAACCCAGTTGGCCTCTAGTAATTTATCACATTTCCAACATTTACTTTAATTGTTTTTGAGTATAAGATTTATTTTATGTAGAGTATAGAAACCCTATTCATAAATTTCCATGTATACACTCTCCAATATAATTAAGAAGAGGTACCATACATAGAATTCAATAACAATTTTTTTTGGATTCATCAGATATTTGTTCTCCATTAATCTTTACATAGTAATTCCAAAAATCTGAGTCAAACTTTAGAATGCCTTCCCTTAGTATCTTATAGATCGGTGAGATGCTTAATTTTTGATTATATGTCTTTTCAAGACACCTAATAAAAAGCTGGATCAAACTAGGTATAGATTCTGTCTCTAGGTTGATTGATATTCTAATTTTGTTTTCTATAAACTGCTGTAATGAGTGTATAAACAACCAACTGTCTTGACTATTATCAAAACTACACAAAAGAGAGTTTAGTGGTTTAAGTTATATGAATCTCATGTATTGTTTTCCATCCAGATATATAGGTAGGTGTGATTCAATGTAATATTACATTAATTATAACTGATTTGGAATAAAGATCTAAGCTAGGGAATGCTATTCCATTACTGATCCAAGCTGTAATGTGCCATTTATATGCAATATTAGGTTTTAAGGGGAAACCATTAACACTTCAGTAGCATGGAATCCAATTTTTTAAATAAGTTTTTGGGAGAGGGTAGTATCAATGACTGTATATAAAACAAAGTTTTAGGTAAAATTATCATTTTAATTAATGAGTGCCTATCCTCCGTTGTGAATAACATTTTATTCCATCTTTTGATTAGTTCACTAAAGGTGGTTATTAAATTATTGTAGTTTAGTTTAACGGACTATTTTCATGTACTCTTTATACTGACATCCAAATATTCTAATACATCATTCTCCCAATTAAACAGGCTATTCTCTTTTAGGTTTTTGTTGATCTTTTTGTTAATTAGTAATGTATTGGATTTACTATGATTAAATTTAAGCCCTAAAATTCTTTCAAACTTGTTTTAATATATTTATAACATCATGCAAACAACCATCAATACTGTCCAAAGTTAACAACATATCATCAGCAAATAATTGTATCTTAGGAGGCCTTATTAATTTGAAAGCCTTTTATATTTTGCTTGTTTCTGATATATGTAGCAAAAGGTTCCATTGAAAGAGCAAACAATTGCTTGTTTCTGATATATGTAGCAAAAGGTTCCATTGAAAGAGCAAACAATAATGGTGACAAAGGCAACCTTGTCTAGCTCCCTTAAGTATTTCTACTGATGAGGATAGACATGATCCGATTTTCACATAAGCTTGCGCCCCACTATAAATTTTCATTAATAAGTTGACAGAATTGGCCTATATGAATCACAAGATTTGGAGTCCTTACCTTGTTTTAATATGGGAGAGATAATTAAGTATTTCCATGATGAGGGTGTTATACATTTCTGCTTAACCATGGCAAAGACACTCATCATGTTCTTTATTATATATTCAGGGAAAATCTTATATAGTTCATGAATTATGCCATCCAGTCCTGGAGCTTTATTATCTTTTAATTTTTTTGTTTGATCTTTCACTTCTGTTAGTGTTATTTGTTTATTTAATATGTTATTTTGTTGCATTGACACCTTAGTAGTTATATTTTCTTGAACAAAAGTATTTATTACATTATCTGTCTCCAAATGTGGTGTGCTATTATTTATATATTTATAGAAGTTTTTGAACACTTCTAATATGCCCATTAAGTTAGATGTACTCTTAACTGAACCATCACTTTTATATTTAATCTCATTAATAAGATTTATTGTTTATTTTTTTTAAATTTTACTGCTATTTTATGTAGATATTTGTGATTTACAGCATAAGATTGTAATTTAAAATTTTCCAAGTTTATAGCTACCTCAAGTATTTTTGATTTAACTTAGTAATTTCATTATGTGCTACTTTATTTGGTTTTGCATCCATTTTTATTTTGTCTATGTTTTTTTGTGAGTCTAAAGGTTCTTTGTCCCACTATCTCCTTGTTTATGCTACTAAGATTTTATTCTGCCATATATATAAACTTTAAAGGTGTTCCATAGTATAGTACCAGTCATTTCACCATTATCATTTGTTTCTATAAACATGTATTTCTTTCATTATCCATTACCTAAAGTCATTTAACTTAATTATGTAAGCAGGAATTCTCTAAAGAAATCTTAAATCATCTGTATGCATAGTTAATGTAAAGTTTATAGCATTATGGTCCAAAAATGGACAAGTTATTATAGATATGTCACTTATTTTAGAGTATATACTATTTGATACAAAGACTTTATCAATGTTTGTGTACCAAACCGATATGAATAGTGAGTATAGAATAAGGAATAATGTTCTCTTAGACCACGTATATCCTTAAGGTTCATCTGGTTTGTAAAGTCATTTAACTTCTTGGCTTGTGATGTTAGTTTTATTTTACCATTTTTAGAAGTATCATTGCCTGATAATAGGCAGTTAAAATCACCTGTTGCTATAATTTCCCCTTTTGCATTTAAAATAATGTTCTCTTAGACCACATATATCTTTAAGGTTCATCTGGTTTGTAAAGTCATTTAACTTCTTGGCTTGTGATGTTAGTTTTATTTTACCATTTTTAGAAGTATCATTGCCTGATAAGAGGCAGTTATAATCACCTGTTGATATAATTTCCCCTTTTGCATTTAAAGTAATCAGGTCCAGATATTTGTCAACATAGTTTAGTACTCAGTCCTGGTATCCAGTATGTATTAATCAAAGTATAATACTTCCTTTTGCTTTCCAAAATAACCATGCTTAGCATCCCATCTTTATCTGAAATTGTATCTATAATTCTTGGCATAGTATAGGTTCATAGGTAAGTACTAGGCTATCTGCCCGAGGGCATCTATAAGCCTAGCCAGAATGTGTTGGCTCTCACCACCCCTTTAGATTAGTTCCCTGTGCCTCTGCCCAGCAGAGCCACTGCAGTGATCCCCGGGGAAAATTTTCTGTTTCCCATCCACTCGTCAAGGTTTCTCTTGAAGACTGTTAGTGAGGGGCTTTGCCTAATGTAAATTGAAATCCTGTTCTAAAGCACGGGGAGTCTCTGGGACACAAATCTATCCCTCCAGCACATCCTATTTATCATTGTGGTGAGGTTTAGATCCCTAGAGCATGTGGCTCTTTGGGATTTTTTTTTTTTTTTAGGTGGAGCATGTCCATCAATTCTGGGTTGGACATGGCCTTGTATGTCAGGCAGAGATCACCTCTGAGTAAGCGGTATGCAACAGAGTACAGCTGGAGTTTCTTCGGTCGGGCTGCATAGGGCATATGTTTGAGGCAAGTAATCCTCTTGGTGAGGTATTTCTATGGTCTTTCCAGCTGTTGCAGGTGTCTTGTAAGGTACATCCCAAATGGGGCATTATACTCTATGATGGGTCTGATGAGTGATGAGTAGAGGGGCACAATAACCTCTTTTGTTCTAGATGCGAACCCTTTTGTCATTAGGTGGGCCACATAGGATTTTCTAACCACCTTGGCAATATGATTATCAAAGGAGAGATTATTATCTACTTGGGTCCCCAGATCCCTTATTACATTTTCTCTATTTAGGGGACTACCACCTATGTGGTAGTTCATGGGTATTTTGTTTTTTCCAAAGGGGATGACTATGCACTTTTTGGCATTTAGCTTGAGGCCATGATTTTGACACCAGGTATCAGTCTCAGTGAGACCCTTCTGGAGGATGTCTGATCAGCTGGAGAGTCAATTATGGCTCCCAGTTTACAGTTGTCTGCGAACTTGGTCAGACATAGTCGTCCTGTGCTTGCCTGTACCTCTGAGAAGTATATACCTAACAGGAGGGGTCCCACGACTGAGCCCTGGAGGATGACAGTTGTAACTGGTTTAGAGTCAGACCTAGAGCCTGCAATTCTCACCCTGTGGGTTCTATCCATTAGCCAACTGGCAACCCATCTCATGACGTAGAGGTTTATGTTCAGGCTGGTGAGCTTGTCTATAATACCAGAATGGGGAATAGTGTCAAAAGACTTTGTGAGGTCAAGATAGGCTATGTGGACCTCCTTTCCCTCATCTAAAGCCTTGGTAACTGTCTCAAAGAAGTCCACCAGGTTTACGAGAAATGATCTGCCCTTAACAAAGCCAAACTGAGTAGGGTCCAATGTTTGAAGGTTCCCAATTTCTCTGTTAATGAAGTCCATGATGATGCGCTCCATAGCCTTGCAGACCAGCATAGTCAGGCATATAGGGCGATAGTTCCCAGGATCTGTTGTGGCTCCACCTTTGTGGAGTGGGATAACTGTTGCTGTGTTCCACTCTATGGGTAAGTAGCCTGTAGAGAGGCTGAGTTTGAACAGTGTGTTTAGGTGAGGGGTTAGTTCATTTTGGAGCTTGTGTAAGACACAGCCTGGGACACCGTCTGGTCCCATTGAAGCTGTATTTTTGGCTTTGGATAGGGCTGTTTTAACCTGTGTGTCAGTGATTGCCAGGACACTATATTCTTCTGGTATGGTTATAGGCACTTTAGGGGGTGGATGGGGAGTGAAGTTTGCACTAAACCTGTCTGCCAGAATGTTGGCAATATTAGTTGGTTCAGTGTATTTTGTGCCATTCTGCACTAACTCAGAGCAGATCTGTGAGTTTCCAATGAGGTTCTTGACATAGCTAAAGAACACTTTGTGGTTATCTTTTGAGTCCTTGACAATTTTTCTTTCAAAGCTAGCCTTGGATGATTTTATGAGGGATCGTAGTTTCTTGCTGATACTGATCAGGGATGTCTTTCCTGCTTGGGATTTTACTCTTTTCTGCACTAGTTTCTTCCTTCTATTGTACAGCTTGTTCATGGCAGGGGTGCACCAGACTGGTTTCCTTTTCTTAGAGGAGTGAGTCTTGGTTTTTCTTGGGATAGCACCATCCATGCATTCTTGCAGGTGCTCATAGTGTGCCTTTGTAAGGGATTCAGCAGTTTGGACAGCATTGTCCTGTAGCATGGGGGCTGTGAACCTTTCCACCTTGGTCTTAAGTAACGTGAAGTTTGCTTTTGAAACATTTTTCATGGTGGTTTCCTTGATTGGGGGTGGGGGCAGAATGTGGATATCCAGAGTGATTAGTCTATGGTCTGATCTAACCAGCGAGGGTTTGACTTCAGGTTTAGAACACCAGTCGCCCATGCTGGAGATGACCAGGTCCAATATGTTGTCACCTCTGGTGGGGGTGTTGATCAGTTAATCAGGACATTCAAGTTTATAAATTCTGGGAAGCATTGGGCAAGGGAGTTAGTACTTGACTAGTTCTCCCAGTTAATTTTTTGGGAATTGAAATCACCCATTATTAGGGCATTTGGTAGGACCTTCATATTTTCCAGTGTCTCCAGAAATGTGGAATAGGGGTTCTGGGTCATGGTGGGTGATCTGTAGCAAGCTACAATTTGAATTGCAGTTTTGCCCATTGTTAGTTGCACATGGATGATCTCTGAGGCATTGTGCTGTGCCCTTAACCTGGAGGTGTAGGTATCCTTGATGAATATGGATACACCCCCACCTTTTGTGTTTCTGTCCGGGTTCTGTGGCTAAAAAATTTGGTATGAGTTATAGCCTGGTAGTGCTGGGGTGCTCTCTGGAGCCTTAAACCAGGTTTCTGTTACTGCACAGAGAGTAAGTCTATAAATATAAGTATTTTTCCATAGAATAAGAGTGCCCCTTCTCTTAGTCTTAAAAAGTGAATCAGCCAGAATGCTATAGCCATTGAATGAGTATTTTTGTAGATCTTATTTTTTAATAGGTTCATAGGTTCATAGGTTTATACTAGGCTATCTGCCCTAAGGCATTTATAAGCCTAGCCCAAATTTTTGTGGCTTACGCCACCCCTTATATGAAAAAATACTGTGCCCATTAGTTTGTTGTGCCTCTGTCCAGCAGTGACACAGAGATGATTCCCGGGGTAAACCTACGATCTCCCATCCACAGGTCAAGATTTCTCTTGAACAGAGCCAGCGGGGTGCTCTGCCTCACATGGACTGGGATTTTATTCCACAGCATAGGGAGTCTCTGAGTGATAAATCTATCCCTCCAGCACATCCTATTTATATCCGTGCTAAGGTTTAAGTTGCTTGCTCTAGTGGTTTTGGTGGATTTGGATTTTTGAGGTGGAGCATGTCCATTAATTCGGGTTGGACATGGCCTTGTATGTCAGGCACATGTCACCTCTGAGCAGATGGTATGCGACTGAATAGAGCTGGAGTTTCTTCAATCTGGCAGCATATGACAGATTTTGGAGTCCCTTTATCCTTTTGGTGAGGAACTTTTGGGGTCTCTCCAATTGCTGCAGATGTCGGGTGAGATACATCCCGAATGGGGCATTGTACTCGATCATTGGTCTGATAAGTGAAGAGTACAGGGGAACAATGACCTCACTAGATCTGGATGTGAATCCCTTCATGATCAGGTGGGCAATGTAGAAGGTTTTCTAACCACTTTAGCAATGTGAGTGTCAAAAAAAAGGCCACTGTCAACCTGGGTCCCCAGGTCCCTGATAACCTCTTCTGTGCTTAGTGGATTGCCACCTATATGGTAGCTTGGGGTTACCTTGTTTTTCCCGAAGGGTATGACTATACATTTTTTGGCGTTTAACTTCAGGCCATGGCTCTGACACCAGCTATCTGTTTCTGTGAGTCAGCAAGTCAGTAAAAAGCACGATAAACCAGTAAACCACAGCTCACGACCAGAGCAATCACAAGGACCCGGAAACAGACAGTGTTCCACAAAAGACTCCCCCACTCCACCCCATCTCCTCTCCACATCCACAGACAACAACAGCTCCTCCAAAAACGAGAACAAGAACCACCGTCAAGCGCTTTCGCCCGGGCCCTCCCAGGCCCCATCAAGACAACCACAAGTGGAAAAGCACCTCCCCCACATACACCTGCCCACTCCCCCGCCTCCCCAACCATATCACTGGACTCAATTGACCAATCAACCCTTACTACCTTTAACCCCTTGTTAGATGGGTTTCATGTAAAAAGATTATATGGGCTTTATGAATTTTGATATATTTAAGCAAACCAACTCTCCCATACCAAATGACGCAACTCATCCATCTCTGCTTAGAATACAGTAATAAAACAAAAAAGAAAAGCATTATGAAAGCAATTAAAGAAATCTGAATCCATGAAATATACATTATCCAATATATCTGAAGCTATATAAATATGTCACATATAATAATAGCACCTCTAATACATAGATATGCCAGAAATACACATCAGATCAAAGTATGTATAAACATTAGAAGCTGAAGGTTAAGAAGATTGTCGTTATTTTCAAGACATTTTAAGAAACATCAGATAATTTAACCATTTTGTCAGTCATCTAAAATTTTTCATGTAAGGATCTGTTGAATATACATATATATATATATATATATATATATATATATATATATATATATATATATATAGATATATATAGGCTAACTTAATTAGGCCATCCTATATATACATATATATTTATATAAATAAAAACACATTACAATATAACTATTATATTTTGCAATTATACACATATTACTCATATGCATTAACAATGGCCGGGATTCACTAATCCTCCGTGTAAGACTAACTAAGTCTTACTCAGAAACTGCAGTCTAAGAGTATGATGTCAGCGCGTCATGCATATTCATGAGGGTGTGCTGACTCAACTCTAAGGCTAACATGGAGCATGCATGAGTGCAGGGGGCGTGTCAGACTGCCGAGCAGTCCAAATATCCATGCCCCTGCAAGTGCCTAAACTGCAAATGTCAAGTGAAATGAGTGAGTCCGCTCAAATGTCTACATACCCAACATTACACTCCCCCCACATTCTAAATCCCTGTACAAATTTAAAATGTAAAGCTTTCTTTTTTTTTTATTATTCCTGATATAGCTGCCCATATTTGCACATGTATGCTTGGGTTTGCCCATTGCTTAGCCACAGTTAACAGTGTAGACATCGAAGAGGATAATAAACTACTTATTTGCAAATTAAGCCAAATAGCAATAGCGTAGTGGTAGAGCCTTCGCACAAAGAGGAGGCATTCCCGATTCCAGTCCCACCACTCCCCTTCCCATTTTCTGTAGGAAATCTGTGCATAAAAATAATTCCTGACATTTACCTTTTAAATTTTAGTAAAATGCATTGAAATGGCCTATGTAGTAGTGAACGATATAGCACAGTTAAGTATAATTGCTCATAGCTTAGCACTGCTTTAACTAGCGCAATGGCTTTGTACAGAGCTGAACATCGCGCCAACTAGCGCAAACAAAACATGTTTGCGCGGAGCTGCACACCGCGCTAACTAGCACAACATCGGGCAACGTTGGGCAACATAGAGCAATGTCGAGCAACGTTGGGCAAAGTTGAGCAAAGTCGGCTAAACACAGCCACACCTCCTAGCCGGTCTGGCCAGTAGTAAAATGACAGGCCTCGAACCTGGGATACTGTGCACCATAATCACAGTACTAAACCACTAAGCCATGACAGCTTTACATATGGATGCATTTCCAACACACTCATATATATCAGTGGAAGTTTACCCATTGCTAAACAGGTTTGCTTTTAGCTGAGATTTTTCAAAACCGGCTAATCACAAATAAGTGGGGGAAATGAGGCATATTTAAGCTCCATAGGCGGGAATAATTGCCATACTGGTTGTAGCTCCCATCTGCAGACAGTATGGCTGGTATTCGAGAGGGCTCTCGTTTTCGAGCGCAACGGTGGGGCATTGAGGAGTCAAAAGTAATGGTTTGGCTCCTTGTCCATCATCATGATGCAAGACTCCTGCAGGGCCAGTTTCAGGGCACTGAGTACAAAGTGGAAGCCTGGAACCGTCTAGCACATGATCTCACCAGTGCCACAGGTGTCCCTCGGACTGGTGAGCAGGTCAGACACCACTACTCAGACCTGAAGAGACGCAAGGAGGACCGACTGAACCAGTGGATACAGGAGGCCTGTGAAATGGAAAATGCCCCACTACTGAGTATGTAGCCATGGAATGAAGTATGTAAGAATTGCTATTGTAGTCTATATTATGGATAGGTATGTCTCAATATCCCTTCATTTACTTCACAGCTGCAGGTGTCCGTGCTGTGAATCAGCAGGCCTATACAGATAGGCTGCTATGGCTGCACCACCAGGCAGGTTAGTAATTATTCTGCATGTGTTGTCATATAAAAGAAGTGAGAGACCCTGAAAAAGAGTGTTGTAACCCATTAATAAAGGTATAATAAGTGTTGAATAACCTCTCTGCATGTACTGTTATATAAGATAAGTGAGACAGCATGAAAAGGTGGTGCAACCCATTAATAAAGGTATAATATGTCTTGAATAAAAGACCTCTGCATGCACTGATATATCAAATAAATGAGAGAGCCACTAGAAATGTGTGTAATGTAATTAATAAAGGTATAATTCCTGGAGTGTGTCCGTGTCACTTTCTTCGATATGTTGTTGTACCCTTGCATTATAGAAATATACTGTTGTATTAAGCGCAGTCGACCCACACATGGGTAGGCCCATATAAAGTGGATGAAAGGAGTGCCAGTAGCTGTTAATCATATATACAGTCCTCAACTGTCGGTTCATGGCCGGCATGTACAGGTTAATCTGGCACATGAGTAGCTTGTTATTCTGTTCCCCAGAAATGTCAGTGTGCTGCTAGAAATGTAGGGGGCTTTTAACATATACCTGATAATGTCACCTGAATACATCCAGATATGTAGATATATAAATATAAATGAAATATATAAATATGTAGCAGTAACATCTGCATCCAAGACAGTTTGTATGTCAGATACAGGTCAGGTATATCAAGAACTAGCAAAACCCATTTCACAATTTAATGGACATTACCTACATGTAGGGGATATATAACTGCAGTCAATAGGAATGTAGTGTAAACTATAAGTATATATAAGTTGTTAATGGAGGTATCTTTTTACACCCTACTGTATGTGCATAAACAATGCAATTCCACACCTCAATAGGTATGTCTAATCTCATAACATTTGTTGGGACACATGTCCTATTGTTTTATAAATATCTGCATTTACTTTGATGCATGTGCCCTGTTCACATACCACAATCTTGGTGGCCTGTTGCCACCAATCAATCCTGCATGCTGTTGGAATGTCCACTGTTGTTCTATATATGCATGTGTTATGCTTGCTGTTCAACTGTTGGAACTCTGGTGTGTTGGGTCAATGGGAATACTACTGTATGTTGTTACAACTAAATTGGAATGCTGTTGGCTATTACTAACCCGTATTGTCATTAAATCCTCCTAAACTTAGAATGTATGGGAAGGCCAGTCCCAGTGGACCCACCTGCCCCATCTCAGCTGGCGATGGCACCTGGCACCAGCAGGTCTGGTGCCCAGCCCGGGACCTCCTCCTCCATTGTTCCTGTGCCACCTTCGGGTGGAAGTGCTGCAGGGGATGGGGCTCATCCCCCCCGTGCAAGCGTGGCTGGAGGAGGACCACCTATCACCCTCCGAACAGTCTGGGCTGTGGTGCGTAGGGAGATAGAGCGTTCAGTTGCTGATCCTCTATACCAGCTCGAGGCAAGAGTGAGGCTACTGACGGGTGAGCCTGCCCCTCCTATGCAGCCCCCAGCACAGCCACCCTCTGGGCTGTGAAGGTACAGTGGTGACTGCCCATGGGTGGGGATCTCAGTTCCACTGTTGCCATCTGTGGGCTCAATGGCTTGCGATTTCCAAACATCCTTCCCCGTCAATGGTGTTCACCCACCCCATGTGTCATATTCCACCCCTGCATGCATCTTGTTTGTCTTGTCTGTTTACCTCCCTAACCTACCTCCAAAATATACCTACTTCCCCTACCCCACATTCCACTCTCACCTGAAAAAAAAAAGTGGGCAATCTGCTCCCACAAAAGAATTATGCTCCATACATAGCTGCCCATTTAGCACACATGTCCGCTGGACACATAAACTGAAATTTAATTGGCAGTACAACATACTTCGATGTCCTCACCCCTCTCTCAGGGGTGGAAGGTTTCAAATTTCCCTCCAAATTACTAGTATATGCACAGCTGTTGCTGTTAAAGAAATGGGCAGCTATTGACCTTCCCTACACCCATCCTGCACATCTCGAGCTGTTTTCCCTACTGTCTTTACCTCTTTGTGCCCCTTTTTCACCAATTTCCTATCTCCCCATTTTCTTTTCTTTCAAAGAAATGAGCGCGGGGTTTAGCGGGAGTAAGCACTTTTAAGCAGTAGTTAGCAGGTTTGCGCGAGTGTGTGCTTGTGTGCGCTTAGCTAAGCATTGCTAAGCATTGCACAAACCAGTGCAAACCCGCTTACAGCTGCTTAAAAGTGCCTTAGTCACCCTGCATGTGAGGGCCCTTGTTCTGCTCAGCAGCAAAATAAAACACCACTGTCAGTCCCGACCCCCGGACATACTAGACTGCATAAAGTACCACTAAGCCACAGTAGATATACAGCAGGTTGTTGCTGAAATATATATATCATGCATCAGAATGAGTGAATGTAAAGGAAATATAGGAATGCCATAACACAAAACCTGTTCTGTGGAACTTTACCAGCAGTTGTTGTGGAATTCCATTTCATGACTGTGATAACAGAACCACACATTCTAGCAGTAAATAATGTTACAGCAGCACTTTACAACCCCCACACAGTATCATAGCAGGGCAATCCCCACCCAAAAGTACAAAATAGCTGTGTGTTCAAGGTCCAGCAAGGATGTAGGCAGGCATATTCAGTACTAGAATTGTCCAGTTTTCATGATCATCCTGTGATAATGTCAACAAAAGAAAAAGCACAGACTGTGCAGAAGTGTGTACATTAATATTCACAGTATAACAGTTCCCAAACAGTTCATGTGCCAAATGAAAACATCTCAATAACTATGTATGTATGGCAGCTAATTGTATAAGTAGAAAAGAAACTACATACTCCCATGTATCTTGTGTTAGCATTTGTAGGAGTGAGTACAATTCTTCACTGTCAACTGTGTACTGGAAGTGGCAACATACAGGTCTGAGTACAACATTCAAATCACTGGCTACACCCCTAGCATCAGTTATAAGAAGTATAACAACCTTCTGACTTACACAACGGTGTCCATAGCAAACAAGCATGGTCCTCACTTTGGAAAGCGGAAAGGCCTATGCCTACCTGACTTAGCAATTTATAGCATTGGGTTGCTGTAAGCCTGTGACTGCCAACTATTGTACTACTGTAAGATTGCAAACACACAGTAGCAATGCCACAGTTGTTGCCACTGACAAACGGTCTCAAATCCTTGTAGGTCCCTCTGGTGTGACAGCAAGGCAGCAGACCCATGCTGGTGAGTGTGTTCTACATTTAATATTGCTAATTAAATGTGCATGTCATAGGTGAGGTGTAGGCCATGTACATGTAACACACCTACTCATAATGCATGCTGTGCATGTTTGCTGTGAGACTATGCACATCCCAGTAACGTGGGTAGCTGCCTAAAACACATACAATACACAGAGCATCCCACACAATTGTGGCAACACTGTAGTGGACATTGGATAGGTAGAGTTGATACACATGCACACAACATACACAACTTTGTCATACGCAGTACACGTTAACATGCTACACATGGCGTATTCAGACACCCGCTGTAGGGTCACACTCCAGTATCCCAAATGTCATCCACACAGCACACATAATACACCTGAGGGGTAGATGCCTCTCATGTGGCTGTGCGACACTCTTCAACACATAACACATTCATGTTAGGCAATGCCCCCTATTGGGCACCATACAAACCCATGTAACAACTGGCTGTGAAATGGTGAATGTAGCATGGTACTGCAGTTCCATTACAGCATGGTATGTGCCGGTCTGGCACACATTAGTAGCTTTGCATGACCACATGATGCTGCATGATGATGGCTCATGGTACTACACCCCATTCAGTTACAGTGACCACAGTACTACACATAGCATTAACTGCTATGCACCTCAATGTTGTGTGCGTGCAAACATATGCACCTATACACAATATGCATAGCAATCACCATTTGTACAAAGTGATACATATATGTCTTGTAATGCTATTGAGTGTACAGGTCACATGACACACACTGTGTATGTGTGATGTTTAATGTTGCAGTGTACAATGGCTATGTTGAGCAATGGTATTCCATCAGGTATACATGCACCACTCCTCCTGTGTGTATACATAGCATGCATGTGCTAAACCTGTGTCCACATTTATCTGCTAAAGACACAGATGCTCTAATCAGAAATGGATATCTATGTGACACACAGAAACACATCCAGCCATGGTATGTATACCTGTGAGTGATGGTGCACTGGACATTGCAGAGCTTTTAATTCCTGCACAGCAATGTTGTGTCCATGTACACATTGCGTTCCAGGGTGAGGCCAATCAGTGAACAACACACATGCATCAAAGCCATGTATACTGTTATTAGCAAGGGATGTCTACACCCGCACTGCATGCTGTTGAGCAACACACATCCTGTATGCTGACACATGTGATATAACTATTTGCCTTGTGATACTGTACTGCACTATCACCCGCTATTGAGTACGTTCTGGGTTGCTGGTGGTGTGTGTGTGTGTGTGTGTGTGTGTGTGTGTGTGTGTGTGTGTGTGTGTGTGTGTGTGTCTGTTTTAGTGAGGAATGCATTTGTGTGCATGTGTGCATGTGTGCATGTGTTCATGTGTGCATATGTGCATGTGTGCATGTGTGCATGTGTGCATGTGTTCATGTGTTCATGTGTTAATGTGTGCATGTGTGCATGTGTGCCGACATCATGTACAGGTCGTAAAGTGTGTTTCCTGTCTTCCTCTCACAGGTGCTGACTTTGGGCTGGTTCACTGCAGCAGGGAAACTGATGTCACTGAGCAAAATAGTGATAATGATGATAGGTGTGTTTAGGCACAGGCATGTTTGCCAGGGTCTGTCGTTGGGCCACCAATCGACAGTACACAAGTGTCCACCCCATCCATGCACACAGTCATACTGCCAATACACCCATCACCAATGCCCTTAGCTGAGGGATAGAGTACAGTCAGCATTGGCCAGGACAGTCTGGTATCCATGGCACATGCATCCCGACACAGCAGCCATACCCAGATGTCTGGAAGTGTACCACATAGGCAGATGTCCAGGGGTTTTCGTCAGAGCACTGCTGCTCATCATGCCACTGGCAGATGTGCCACAGGTCTTACAACCTCACGCATGTTCCAGGCTGTCATGGAGGCACAGGGACATATGGAAAGGTACACCAGACAGGGACTAAGTGCACAGAGGGCACATAACACCGCCGTAATTGACAGTATCCATGACCTAGCAGGTGCCATCTGTAATTACACTGAGGTCACTGATAGATGTTGGGGAGAGACATTAGATGTCCTCCGCAATGTCATGTCCATGTGTCAGGACAGTGCGGGACGGTTGAGTCGTCGATGTGGACGTATGCCAGCAACATCAGCAGCTGGCAGTTGCCGCGGATGTCCCTCAAGCCACAGCCGCTCCCGTAGTGCCAGTAACAGCCCCAGCAATGTTGGGGGTGGGCTGTCCATAGAACATCCTAGAAGACCATGTGCACGTGGCTCTGGATAGTCCCAGCAGGGACCTGGGTCCAGTGTACATCCATCTACCTCTAGGGATAGTACCCAGTCTGGCTTAGTACCTGATAGTGTCAGTAGCACCCCTGCCAGGCACAGGTACCATATCCATGGCCAGAGACAGTGATCTGTATAGCCTGGCAGGTACAGTAAGTGGCTGTCCCACAAATACCCGTATATGGCAGACACATGGTGGAACTGTGTGCATGCAGACACACACACACACACACACACACATAAACCTGACACCTAGGGCTAACACATACCCGCACACATTACATCAACATTGGCCCATAGCAGTACTCTTGCCACACACACACACACACACACACACACACACACACACACACACACAAACACACACACATACATGTCGATTGGATGCCTCACTGTAGGCCTCTGGCAAACCAACAACACACCCTGTGCATATGATGAAACCTGTGCCACCTCCTGTCATCTGTAACATTGATGCAGGAACAGGCTACCATGGTGCTGATGCACAGGGTGACTTTATAGCAGTAAAGCAATGTTAGCATGTTGTCAGCAGTAGATTGTAATGATATGCTTGAAAGTGTAGCTGAGCAGGCATGATGTATTAAAGCTATGATTGTCATTGTAGTATTGTTTACACCAGTGTTAGTTCCAATAGTATATTGTCTGCCCACGTGCCACTTGGCTGATGTGTGCAGTATTGGCAGCATGTGTTAGAGAGTGGACAGTATATGTGGGATGTGTGTAGCACAGATTTGCAGGTGTACATTTGTGAACATGGTGGAGGTGCACTGTCTGCATGTACGTGCATAGTGGACACATGGGCAGGGTGACATGCCCTATATTACACAGTAACACTCCATAGTTTCTATTGGTGGCCAGTATGCATTGTACTACACACATTTCGGAACCTGACTACACATGTGTGTATGACATGGTTTGACACCATGCTGTGGGTGATACTGTTACTATCTGTCATTGTTTTGCATTGTTTGGCATTCTGGTAGTATACATAATTTCAACAGCCTGACCATAACCAATTGTTAGATGATGTATTGACAACTGACACACAGATGTAGGACACACAGCAACATTTGGATCCTTCAGGTACTATACTATGCCAGTAACCAGTGGTATTCACCTGCACCCATTACTGAGACCACTCCTGTTTGGCATATAGCTCTCTTAGGTACAAGCAATCACAGTAGGGATATGTCCTTTCACGTCTGGTAATGCATACTGTGGCCTATAATGCATTCTCCAGATGACACACACATCCTCCACAAGGGTATCATACAGACAGATACGTGTTGTCAAACCCATGCTGTAAAGCTATAAGCTAAACTAAGCATAGTCATCCACCTTTACGGAACATAATATCCCTACAGTACCACATGGGTAGTAGACACCAACATGATGAACAGGTACTGATGTGTACATGCAACCTAGTGTTATGTCATCTCTTCTTTGATAATCACATCTCCTAAGATATTTTGAAATCCCTCGGTGGATCACATAAGCAATAAGGGGTCTGCATGCATATCCACAAAGATTGTAGTACACCTATAATGAATAGTCATCATTGACAGACTTTGCTGCATTTGAACTGGTCTGACATATACCTTGGCCATAAACCCTCACTCACACAATTCAATAGAAACTGTAATGAGTGTGTGTGACATGGATGACCTAGGCCAGGGATCACTGCAGTGGCTGGCCTTGTTGCAAGCATACAGATGTGACCTAAAGTCTGGGAAGCAGCAGCACAGTCTGGCAAAGATGACAGCAGTGTTCTTGGAGAAAGCAGGGTTCCCACACATGCAATAATTGAGGTAACATGTACGTATATGTATTTGCCACACAGCTAGTTCACATGTGCAATGCATACTGATATGTCATACAGTAGTAAAAGCAAAACCCACAGCACATTGACCAACAGTGTCGCACACATAGAGCACACACAATCACCAAGTGCAGGATGCAAACCCCTACCTAACTATTTCATGACACTAGAAGAATATGCATTAACATGACATGCTACGCACATTACTGGGATGTCTCTTTTCCACAGGTATATTTGTAGGATGGTGGCATCATCAGACTTGACAAAGATAAGTATACCAATTGTAAGTTGTTCTACTACTCTACAAAAAGGTCACTCCTCTCCAAGGTAATTGTACACAAACACACAGACAGTTGTCAAGTGCAAGATTCCAACCCCTACCTAATTACTTCATGATACTAGAGGAGTACGCATTAACACAACGCGCTATACACCTTACTGGGAGGTCTCTTTTCCACAGGTATATTTGTAGGATGGTGACATCATCAGACTATACAAAGTGGGTTACATTAGGTGACATTAGGTGGACTACATAGAAGGAATGTCTAAACACTTTGGCCATTTGATCATCAAAGGGGAGTTTACTATCTACCTGTGTCCCCAGGAGCATAATGATTTTCTCCGTACATACTGGATTACCACCTATGTGGTAATTTGTGTGCACATTGTTTTACCCAAAGGGGATGACTATGCATTCTTTGGCATTCAGCCTGAGGGCATTGTTTTTACACCAGGTATCAGTCTCTGTAAGACACTTCTGGAGGATGTCTGTGTCAGCCATAGATTCAATTACGGACCACAGTTAGCAATCATCTGCAAACCTGTTCAGCCATACACCTCCCATGCTTGCCTGTACCTCTGAGCAGTATCTACTGAACAGGTGGGGTCCCAGGACCAGGACCTGTGGGATGCCATTTGTGACTGGCTTAGAGTCGGACATGGCACCCGCAACTCTGAACATGTGTGTTTGATCTGTGAGCCACTTGGCAACCCATCCTGTGACATAGCTGTTAATGTTCAAGCTGGTATGCTTGTCCATGATGACAGAGTGGGGAATGGAGTAGAAAGTCCTTAGTGAGGACCAGGTGGGCTGTGTGGACTACTTTCACCTCCATCTATGTCCTTGGTAACTGTTTGAAATTAGTCCACTAGGTTTAGGAGCCAGGATCTGCCTTTAACAAGGCGAAGTTGTGTAGAGTCCAGTGTCTGGAGGTCTCCAATGTCTCTGTTTATGGGTTCCATGACAATTTGCTCAATAGCTTTGTAGACCAGGCTGAGTAGACATATAGGGCAATGGTTTCCAGGTTCTATTGTGGCACCCCCTTTGTGGAGCTGGATGACCGTTAGTGTATGCCATTCTTTGGGTACATAGCCTGTGGTATGTTTAAGTCTGGACAGTGAATGAAGGTGAGGGTGTAGTTCCTTTTGGGCCTAGTGTAAGATGTAGCCTGGGACACCATCCAGTCCCATTGATGCTGTGTTCTTAGCTTTGGAGAGGGCTGTGTTTACCTGCATGTCCATGATGTCTGGGGCTCTGCATCCTTCTGTGATGGACACAGGCCCATTTGGGGGTGATGGGGGGGAGTTTACACTGAACTTGTCCCCTTGGATGTGGGCAATGAAAGTTGGTTCAGTGTATTTCTTTCCATTTTTCAGTAGCTGACAGAATATTTGGAAGTTGACACCTACATGTCTGGTATACCTACCGAAGGTTTTGTGGTTGTTATTCTTACATTCCTTGGCTATTTGTCTTTAGAAACTGTCCTTGGATTATTTTATGAGCAATCATTGTTTCTTCCTAATAATGATCAGTGATGCCTTTCCTTTAGTGAAGTTGGCTTTATCATGTGTTTGTTTCCTCCTTCTGTTGTCTAGCTTATTTATGGGCAACAATCACCTGATTGTTGTCTTATTTATGGAGGAGTGCATCTTGGTTTTATTTGTGATGTCTCATTCCGTGCATCCCTGTAGTTGCTCATAGGATGCACTTGTAAATGATTTGGCAGATTGTATACCATTATACTATAGCAAGAGGTCTTTGGAACATTCCACTTTGGTCTTGGGAAGTGTGCAGTTTGCTTTAGAAAATGACTTCACAGTGGTTTCATTGACTGGGTGTGGGGGGGGGGATGTGGATAACCAGTGTGATTACTTTATGATCTGATATTACCAGCGAGGGGTTTATCTCTGTTGTGGAACACTGGTACCCCATGTTGGTGATGATCATGTCCAGTATGTTGCCACCTCTAGTGGGCATGGTGACCAGCTGTTCCAGGGTGATAGAGTTGTTAAACTCTAGGAAACATTGGGCAAAGGATGTTGTACATGAGTAATTCTCCCACTCAATGTTTGGGTAGTTGTAATCTCCTCATATAATGGTGTTTGATAGGACTTTTATATTTTCCACTGTTCTCAGGAATACTGAGTGAGGTTCCTGAGACAAGGTACGTGATCTGTAGGAGGCTACAATCTGATGAGCAGCTTTGCCCAATGTTAGTTGCACTTGCATGGTCTCCAAGGCCTCATGCTGTGCCACTAACCTGAAGGTGTGGGTATCCATAAGGTAAATGGGTACATCCCTTCCTTTTGTATTTCACTTGTGGTTTTGGGTCCGAAGGTCAGAGAGATTGTGAGAGTTTTACGTGGAGCATGTCCAACAGCTCTGTGTTTGACATAGCTTTGTATGTTAGGCAGTGAACACCTCTGAGTAGGCGATATGCAAGGGAGTACGGATGGAGCATTTTGAGTTGGTCTGTGTATGGCATATATTTCAGGCTGCTAATGCTCTTTGTGAGGTATTGCTGCAGGCTTTTCAGTTGCTGTAGTTGTCTTGTGAGGTACATAGCAAAAGTGTTGTTGTACTCTATTATAGTTCTAGTGAGTGATGAGTAGAGGGGAACAATGTCCTGTTCTATTCTGCATGAGACACATTTTGTGATGAGGTGTGCTACATAGGAGGGTTTCCTGACTACTGTGGGAATGTGATTATCACAGTTGTGTCCACTGTCCACCTGTGACCCAAGGTCTCTTGTCACACTTTCAGTGTGAAGTATACTACCACCTATGTTGTAGTTCTTGTCTACAGAGTTTTTAACAACGGGGATGGCAATGCACCTTTTGGCATTAAGCTAGAACCCATGACTTTGACAACAGCCATCTGTCTCAGTGTGGCCCTTTTGTAGGATGTCCACATCTTTAGTGTTTACAATTATGGCTCCTAGTTTGCAGTCCTCTGGAAACTTCAGTAGCCACAGACCTTCCATGTTAGAGTTTACTTCAGGGAAGTAGATACTACACAGCCTGGGAAGTTATCTGGTCCCATGGCTGCTGTGATACTGGCTTTGGAGAGTGTTATTTACCTGTGCAGCCATGATGACAGCAAATGTGCAGTCTTCCATTATAGAGATGTTCTCTTTCATGGGTGAGAGGGGGGTAAAGTTAACACTGATCCTATCTGCCAGGATGTTGCCAATATCAGTTGGGTCTGTATATTTAGTGCCATTGAGCTGTAACTCAGAACAGATCTGAGTGTAGCCATGACATGGACCTGTCTGTTAGGCAGAGATCTCCTGATTCGACAGTATGCAAAAGAGTACAGATTGGGTTACATTCAGTCTTGTTGCATGGGGAAACTATTTGAGGCCAGTAATCCTCTTGTTAAGGTACTTCAGTGGTCTTTCTGGCTGCTGAACGTGCCTAGTTGTGGTACTCTCTGACGGGTCTGATGACTGCTGAGTAGTGGGAACCTCCTTTGACCTACACGCACAGACCTTGGCAGTTTGTGTGAACACATAGCATGATTTTCTGACCACTTTGTGAATGTGTTTCTGGTAGTAGAGATGACTATCCACATTTGTCCATAGATCCCTTATTATCACATCCGTATTTAGCCTAAGTGTGTGAGCATGCCCAGTATAACCTTTCAGTATGTTGCTGCCTGACATTTGCTTCATTTCTTTAAGTGTGTGAGCATGCCCAGTATGACCTTTTAGTATGTTGTTGCCTGACATTTGCTTCGTTTATTAAAGTATGTGGGCATACCCAGTATGACCTTTCAGTGTGATGCTGAATGAAATCCACTACATTTGTTGGACTGTGTGAGCATGCCCAGTATAGACATTTATACTATATGTGTATGGAAAATCAAGTTGTATTTTTACAGTAGGGCTCACCTTTGTGTCATAGATAAACAGGGATCATGTTGTGCCTGCAGGGCTTCCATGAGACACTTTGCATAGACTTATCAACATTTCTACATACAGGGGGGACAGCTATTCTTTGTACATTTCTACGTGGGGGCACACCTGATTGTTACTGTGGGTGTACATAGGATGAGGGTTTCACCTGACACTTATACACATTTGCTATGCCTGCACTGCTATGTACGGTACACCATTTCAGTCTGTACTGTTGCCTATCGTACTGGCTTGAGGCATACTACTGTGCTACAGATCCTAGCATCCAATGTCACGTATATTAGATTGCGACTTCATAGCCTACACAACCCACATCACACCGCCTGGCCTGATGTTCCCTGTCTGCATAGGCCTGTGGAGGAGGTTACCCATATGCCTCTTTAGGGGCATGATACAGCCTTTCTTTGTGTTTGCATTAGTGTACAATTGCCCTGCTGTGTCTGTGCCACTGAAATGCTATCATGGCTTAGTGATTCAGTACTGTTACTATAGTGCACAGTATCCTGGGTTTGAGCTCTGTCACTGCTTTTTATTTTCATGCTGGGCAGACCAGACTGCTTAAGGAACAGTAAAGCAAATATGAGCATGTTTACCTGACTTTGCTCAACTTTGCACGACTTTGCCTGACCTTGCCCAACATTGATCAATGTTGCCCAACATTGTGCTAGTTAACACGGCCAGTTTTGTTTACATATACTAATTATTGGAAAATGCTGCTTAGCACTGCTTTATATTGCTTAAAACATGGCAATCATACATCAGGTGGTGCTGCAGGGCTGCCTATGTCGGATGCACATACTACACTCCCTATACATGTTTGGAAACAGGTAGTGTCAAGTTAGGCATCCCTTTTATTTTATGGGAGAGTCAGAGAGAGGTATAATTTCCAGGGTTCCTATTGAGCCAGTGTATGTGCTATGCGTTGCCTCTTTGCCAAGGCCAAGGCATACTGGGCATGCCTTCTTCTGCCTACTGGGGCAGGCTCAGGTTATTCCTCCTCCAAGTCACGCTGTGCCTGTACAGGCCTTGGCAATGGTGGGGGGCTGTTTGGCCCTGTCTCATGCTGTTCCTGCTGCAGCTGTTTTTGCAGGATCATATTGTGTAGCATGGCACATACCATGACAATTTGGGTACATGTAGTTGGTGAGTACTGCAAGGCTCCACCAGATGTGTCAAGGTACTGGAAGCATGACTTGAGCACCCCAAACACATGCTCGATTACATTTCGTGTTTGTGCATGCGCCTCATTATGTAGTTCTTGTTCAGGTGTGTGTGCATTTCTGATGGGTGTCATCAGCCACGGCTCCAGTGTGTATCCAGCATCCCCCACTAGGTGACCATCAGGGATGTCCCCATTGGCAAATGTCTGGTACAGCTGCGTCAGATGCCAGATATGGGAATCGTGGTAGCTTCCAGGGCAGCCAGCACACACATTCAGTATTATGCCCTGGGCATCGCACACAACCTGGAAGTTGATGGAGTGGAAGCCCTTGTGGTTGATGTAGGCCCTA
Source organism: Protopterus annectens (assembly GCF_019279795.1). Taxonomy (NCBI): domain Eukaryota; kingdom Metazoa; phylum Chordata; order Ceratodontiformes; family Protopteridae; genus Protopterus; species Protopterus annectens. Next base: position 1,277,526,717 of record NC_056737.1, read on the forward strand.
CCCCACTCACCGGCTGGTGCTTTGATGTGTATGTGCGTGCAGTCAATTGCACCCACTACCTCAGGGTATTCCGCTATTTGCTGGAAGAGACGCATATTGCTGGCCAATACCTCACGGGAATTGGGGAAATATACATGATCACCAACACGTGCTGACATGGCATTCAGGAACTGCTGCAGTACCCTGGATGCTGATGCCTTTGAAATCCCCATCATATCACCAGTTGGTCTCTGGAAGGTACCTGTTGCTAGTATTCTTAGGCCAATACATACCTTGGTTTCCACTGGGATGGGTTCCCCTCTGCTGATTCTGTGTGTGAGGCGTGGCCTGCACAGCTCAACAATTTGCTGCAGGAGGTCTCTGTCCATTCTATAGCACTCCACTATCTCCAGCTCATGTAGACCCTGGTAGGTTACGCTGGGTCTGTACACTCTTCTCCATCTCCTCACTGTGGGTTGCTCAGCAACATTCGCAATGGCACCACCCTCAGCATCTTGCACATGTTGCCTTATAATAGCAATGGCAGCCCCTAACATTTTTTGTCTCAGTTAAGCTTTTTAAGTTTTCACTTCGCTTTGTATACTGCAGTGTTACAGTGTTTCTGAGTAAAACATGGGGGGATGTTGTTTGCAGAGTTTTAAGTGCTGGGCTGGGCTGGGCTAGTGTACTGCCTATGTAATTGGCTGATTCTGATTGATTTCACCTGGCAGCTCTGCTAGTTCTCCCTGGTTAATTTCCTACTACTACTTTTCCTTCCTTTTCCCTTTCTGTTCCCACAGGGGGCAGCGTCGCTCACACAAGCGCAAACACGCGTACACGAGTGCATATGTGCGCACACAGCCTTACACAGGCTTACACAGGCATAGGCGGGTGCACATCTGCGCACACAGGCTTACACGGGTGCATACACACGCACACAGGCTTAGACGGGTTTACAGGCTCGCGCACACAGTGTAAGCATCTTTGAAAGAAACTTTAGTGATAGCCACGGTGTATACCTTCGGTTTCTGGGTTTCAGTTCAGGCAACTGTAGACACGCCTCTTCCAGTCCTGAGTAACTCACAGCAAACACATGCCACTCTGCTCCAGTAAGCTTACAGTCTTTGATACATACCCCCTCATGATGTCACCTATCTTCTACTCTGTTACTCCCCTAATCCTACTCTTACACTCTAGGGACATGGTTCATATGGCAGGGAAAATTGGGATTCACTGCCCTTATACTCATTTGCATAGAATTGCCTACTAATGCTTGGTTACGTCTCTCAGACTGAGCTTCCCCCCTTAGCAACCACTGCTCAGTAGCCATGTTGTCTTCAGCCTGCCATTCACCTGCATGGCAGATGGATATTTTTAATAAAATGCCTATCTTTGGATTTTATTTTTTTTTCTGGTTTTTAGAGTGCCTCATGTTTGCGCGGTGCTGCACTACGCTTAAACATCGGAGATGGGGGGGGATTTATTTTTTATTATTTTGCAACACATAAAAATGCCAATGGCCTTATATTTGGCCATTGGCATGCTTCCTCAAATGGATGCATCCTTTATTTGGAGCTGTCATAGTTCCGTTTTGCTATTTGCAGAACGGTACTCAGTTATTATCGCAGTACATTTCTGCAAATAACATTACTCTTACTCGGACAGGTTAGTGTTTCCTGGATCGCAAATTTACCTCATTTGCATAGCTTTCAGCAGCAATTTAGGTACTTTGCATAACCTAACACTGTCTGTGCAAGAGTCGTTTTAAGAGCTCTCATGCAAGCCCCTGCCGGCTGTTCCTGGATCGCTCTGCAGACATATTGGCTGTCTGGAGTCTTACTCTACTCTTAGACTCCATGCAAGCCTTTGTGAATCTGGCCCAATATCTATGTTGATGTCTTTCATCAGGAAGGGGCAGAGAGAAAAAAAGGGGGCGTCAAAACCCTCTGTATAGTTACTAAAGGTTTAGTTATATAACATAAGTCTGATGTTAATATGCATGTGTTTTCTAATGCAGCTCCTTGTTCACTTGATGTCATTTAGTTATGAATAGTGTCACTGAATCTGCAGAATGTATGCATCTATAAGAGAGCATAGGCATTTTCAAAGGAGTTAAACACTTTTATCAGAACTAATTATTTACCATTTAAAGTATCTAGTGAAGGATAACAGAATTTCAAGAGAAAAGAATTCTAAGTACAACCATTTAACAAGTTCAAAAGGTCAAACAATGTCATCACTGTTGTTTCCTCAAGCTGCAGCTTCATAAACTTTGTTAAGTATCTAAATAAGCTCATGAACAACAGAAGTTGTCTCTAGTGAAGAAAGAAAGCATTTTCACCAGGAAAATCAGATCTTGAAGCTTTTACAGTTTACAGAAAGCAAAAAAAAAAAAAAACACAATCAAGCTGCCTTGTCAGTGCATGTCATGTATCTCTACAAATAAGAACAGTCACACAAACCACCAGTTTGATCACAAAACATCAATATCATGAAAAAATTAAGAGCTATTTAGAAGTAACAACAGCTGTCTCAAATCAGAAATCATATTATAACATTTCAATCATTTACCCACCAGTTAACCAGGCCAAAGAGAAAAAAGAAAGGAACCTAGTATGTATGTATATATATATACATACTAGGTTCCTTTCTTTTTTCTCTTTGGCCTGGTTAACTGGTGGGTAAATGATTGAAATGTTATAATAAGTATAATAAGTTTTATATATATATATATATATATATATATATATATAGCTATCTATAAAACATCATTAATGTACTGTATTAATATTTAAATGTATCGAAACAAAAAGTCTAAAACATCTAGTTAGAAACACTAATCAGAAACACTTTGTTACCCCATCACTGACCCACTAGAAAAAAAATGCACTTTGGTATTATGTCAAATTATACTATTGCTGAAGAATTAGAAGACATACATCATTTGTAGTTTTTTAAAAGGGAAAAGTATGCAAAATACTTATAATGGGGAAAAGAGAGAAAAGGAACATTGGTAACAATAAAGAATAGGAAGAAAGAAGAGAAAGTGAAAAAGTGAGATGAGAGAGAGAATGTTAAAGCACCACACTGTAGAACAAACCAGACCTCACACCACAAGTTCCAGGCCAGATGAATTCACTCAGTTTAGTACAAAGACTGATTTATTAAAATAAAAAAATAACTTCAGCAGTAAAAGTTAACAGCAAAACTCTAATACCATTAAGAAAAAATGACACTTCTCACGCACTTCAGCATTCAGAAAAGCCTTTTCAGAGTACATCTTTCTGCTAGTAAGCATGCACTTAAATACATGCATTTAATCAATTAAATAATAATCTAATTAAGAATTCACTAAAAAAGTCAACTAAAAAGGTTAACTTTAATATACTTTTTTAACCTTATATTAAATGCTTCCGAGAGAATTCCCTATTCAACCTCTTGGAAACATTGTATCATATTTTAAAATAAATATTGCTTCCTTCCTTCTTGTGTGCCTTCATTTTTTCATCAACACTAAACCTAGTATTCACTTGTTCCAAAACAGTTGTCTGTAACCCCTGCGGGTCTCCATCATGGTGCTCCTTAAAGTTCATAGCTACAGGACTCTGAAATCTTTGCTTCTTGATGTCCCTTATATGCTCTTTTAATCTTATAGCAAAACTTTTCTTGCTTTCCCCAATATAAAATAATCCACAAGGACATTTTAAACTATATATAATCTTTTCACTATTGCAAGTGAACCTGCTCTTCTGTCAATTTTTTCCATTAATAATTTCAAAACTATCCACTATTTGTTTGCATACTGTGCAATTATCACATGGAAAGGTTTCATATCTCACTATATTATTTTCTATATTTTTTGGTCTCTCAAATTTTCCATGTATTAACATGTCTTTAAGACTTCGACCTTTTTAATATGAAAAACAAAGTTTGACATTTTTTGGCAGGATTTTTCTTTCTATGTATAAGACCAATAACACCTGACTATTTTCTCTAAAATATTAGAACAATTAGTATATTTAGACAGAAAATGTAACTCACTTTCTTTTTCTTCGGCATTCTTTTTCTGCATTATTATGTTCTGTGCTTTATTCACTTTTTTATTCATTACTTTATTATACCCCAACCATACTTTCTCTGGCTCATAACCCCTTTCTATGAACATATTAGCTGCATTTTGAACTTCCTTTTCACATTCCTTCCTGGCACTACATAAATGTTTAACCCTAACCATTTCCCCATAAGGAATTGAAGAAATAGTATGGGAGGGAGGTGACAACTAGTTCCATGCAACATAAAGTTTAGTTGTCCCATTTTTCTAAATATTTTAGTTTTAAGTTTGCCATCCTCTTGCCCTTCTATTGTAATATCCAGATAATTTACTGTCTTTCCTTTTTGTAACTCATCAAACCTGATCTTAAACCTGTTCACTTGCAGTTCTTAGACAAACGTTTCCACTTTTCCTTAGCCCCCTTTGCAAACAAAAATCAAATCAAATTGTCAATGTATTTATAAAAATGAACAACGTTTTCTAAAAAAAAAGTAATTCCTATACACATATACATTTTCATAGAAACCCATGAATAAGTTAGCATATGTGGGGGCAAAAGCTGCCCCCAAAGCTGCCCCACACTTCTAATTATACAGAGAGCCATCAAATTAAAATATATTATTTTCCAAACAGAACAATGTCAGTTTTTTGATATATTGTGTACTGGGGCTCTTCCGCAGAAAAAAAAATTCTATAGCTTCTATGCCATCACTATGTTTAATACTAGTGTATAGACTGACTACATCTATCACTATAAAAAACATGTTCTTCTGCCATGTTATTTTCTTTACTTTATCCAAAAAATCAAAACTGTCTTTGATATATGAAGGTAATTGTATCACTTTTTTAAACAAAAAATGATGCAAAAAACATCCCAAATTATGGGTTACATAATTGCAGGCAGACACAATGGGATGACCTGAAGGATTAATCATGCTTTTATGCATTTTAGGCAGACAAAAAAACTTTGCAAACTCACTGCTTTTATTTAAGAACTTATTTTTAGCATCTTCACGACTAAAATAATTTAGTCTAACCCCTTTATGTATTAATTCTTCATAGTTCTTGACCATCTCCTGATAAGTTAAAAAACTTATTTTTCATAGATTTATATCATTTTCTAGATGCTGTAAACACATATTTACATATTCCCCCAGATTCACTATCCTTCTGTGCAGAACTAGCGTAGTCCTGCATGGAAGCAGCCGTTTAGGAGCAGGACGGCAGCGCACCATGCATAGTAATGAAGGTGCACTGCCTGAGTTCCTCAATGGACACAGAGCATGTACGAGTGCAGGGGGCAAGTCTGAGAACAGAGCTCTCAGAATATACATGCCCCTCCAATCAAGAACAGCAGTGTAGGAGTAAGAATGAGCGAGACTGCTCATAGGTGTTCGCATACCCCCAGCAACATCCCCCAAGTGTACAAGAGTAATAGTTACAACATTTAAATATAAAGAATTTATTTTTATGAAACATATCAAATGTAACCATAGGTGCGCTGGTTTGCCCATCGCTTAGCTATGATTAATGCAGCTTAAATAGCACAAGAGGATAAAAAGCAAAATATATGCAAATGAGGCAATACAGCAATAGTGTAGTGGTCAGAGCATTTGCCTTACAAGCAGTCATTCCTAGTTCGAGTTCCACTCCAGTACAATCCATTTTCCATATCAAATCACTTTATGATCAGTTTATTTTGTTGCATAACCTACGACATAACATATATTTGTGAACTGGAGTACTGCATTAAATGCAGATGTGAGGTGTCATTGTCATAATGTTGCAAAGTACACAGATCACAAGTGCCCCATACAGTATATGTACACAGGAATCAGGGATACAAATGGAAGGTAAAATGTGTAATGAAAGCTAAATCCATGCAGGTGCCAAATCCACCACCTGCCCAAGAACCATTAGACATCACTGTCTAAATTAGTGCAGTGGTAAGCGGGTGAAAGCACTAGAAAGCAAGAGTAAGCATAGTTACCCAGTAGTAAGTGGGTTTAAGCCTGTTTACATAGGGGTAAGCAATGCACTCACAGGTTAAGCAATATTGAAACTATCTCACTGTACACATAATTAACCGGAGGTTAGCATTGCTTCCCTTCATGCAAACCTGATTACAATTGCTTAAGAGTGCCTTAATCACTCTGTATGCATCAGCCGCTGTTCTGGCCAGAAACAAAATAAACAGCCATGGCAGGTCTTGAACCAAGGTCCCTGTACACTACAGTCAAATTAGGCAACCACTAAGCCATCACAACAGTACATATGATTGAGGTATCATCAAACAGATCCTCACCATAGGAAATACAAACTGAACATGTGAAAGGAATCTGTATGCAGTTTTATATTGTATAACCAACTACAGGACATAAATATGTGAACTGGAGTCTGTCAGATACGAACACTGTGCCTATAAATAAAAGATTTATATCCTGTACTGGTACTGTTTACTCTGGTATTGCATGGCATTGTTAATGTTGCAGTTGTTCAGAATAATAAGGTATTACTCATCACTGTCACCCACACTGTACTACATAATACAACTGTCCAGGAAATTCTGTATAAGAGTGTTGTAATTACAAGGTCAGAATGTAAAACCACAGGAGAATTATAGACAGAAATCAGACAAGCGATACACAGCAATACCTATGTAGCACATTCAACTGTGATGGACAGTGTCTGATTTTTAGCAGACACAGCCATGGTTCGAATCCTGGGAGTGGCAGTACGCTGTATGCAGAATCATACCCCACAAGTGTACAGAAATGTCCAGAATGTCCAGTTATTTGAGCCATATCTGCTGGCTGTTACCCTTCCCCCAGCCATATCAGTGTCCCAATTTCTGACATGTAGGCAGCATGTCATATAATTGACTGTCAGACTTGTACATATTTGGAAAATGTCAAATAAAACAAACCAGTCATTGTAGAAGTCACTAAAGGTTTAAGAAGGCAATAGTGGAAATATGTCCCGGTTCACCTGTATGTGGTGAAGACATGCCCAGAGTGTGTGCAAAAAGAAATGGACAGATATGTGCATAACATCAACCTGGAATCTGGGAGTATTTGTAGAAACAGTTAGGTAGTGTTAACAAACAATACCTCCACAGGTATTCCAGGTAAGAGGTGTATACTGCAGATAAAACCAGTTCATGTATATAGTTGTCGACAGCCATACCACTGTCTAAACTAAGGCAATAGGGTAGCGTACTGATACTTGTAAGGTACAGATCACAACACTGACTAGGAAAGTAATGTGAACTATAGGAATATACTAGTTGTTAATTGACATCTTTCTCCCCCGCACCATATCTGCAACAATAAACTAAATACACAACTCAATGGGTATGTGCTGACTTAACTCTAATGTTGGTACATATGTTCTATTGTTTGATAATTATTTAAATCTGTTTCTATGCATATGCTATGTTGAAATACTCCCACATTGGTGCCATGCTGCCATCAATGTACCTGCATGCTGTTGTAATGACCACTGTAGTCCCATATATGCATGTGTTCTGTTTGCTATGCAACTGTTCCATATCTGGTGTTTGGGTTAATGGGAATATCTATGCATACTGTTATACCTAATACTGGAATGTCCAAAATAAGAAAGCCTTGCGGAGTAAATGCTCAGCAGTATGCAGCAAAAATTGGAAGAGAACTATAACAAAACAAATGACTGCTGAGCAAAACAATGAAGGGTGCTAAAAGTCCTTACGTCAGTTCCAAAATCAGTATGACAGTCCAATAATTCACTGTAAAATAGTCCAATGACGAAGTAGTCAAATAACTTAAAAACGATTTTGGAACTGACGTAAGGACTTTTAGCACCCTTCATTGTTTTGCTCAGCAGTCGTTTGTTTTGTTATAGTTCTCTTCTAATACTGGAATGTGTTGACTATTACTAACCCACATATGTTGATAAAACTTAAACACCATAACACGTATGGGAAGGTGGGTCCCGACGGACCCACCTGTCCCACCTCAGCTGGCCGTGGCACCTGGCACCAGCACATCTGGGGCCCATCCCGGGACCTCTTTGTCCATTGGTCCTGCACCAGCTTCGGGTGGAACCACCTCAGGGGATGGGGCTTGCCCCCTGGGAGCGGGTGCGGACAGGATCCTGTCACCCGTTGCCAGGTCTGGGTCATGGTGCATAGCAAGCTCCACAGGGAGGTCGGAGATCTACTACACCAGTTTGAGGGCCATGTGTCACGACTAGAGGTTTGGCCTGGCTCTCCTACTTAGCCCCCAACCCAGCCACCTTTGGGGCTGTGAAGGTGCAGTGGTGACTGCCCATGGGTGGGAACCTCAGTCCCATTGTTTCCACTAGGGGGCACACGGGCTTCTGATTTCCAAAACTCCTCCCCATCAAGGTGTTTTCCCCCATATGTGTCATATACCCCACCTGTAAGCATCTTGTTTGTCTTGTCTGTTAACCTACCCAACCTACCTCTCTAAATATACCTACTATCCCTCCCCAACATCCCACTCTCATCTGAAAAAAAAGGGCAAAAAAAATCTCGCCCCATACATAGCTGTCCATTTTGCACGTGTCCACTGGACACATATAATCTTGTCTAATTGGCTTAACAGCATATTATTGTTGTCCTCACTCTTCTCTCAGGGTTATGACTGTCCAAATCTATCTTTAAATTTAGTGTATATGCACAGCTGTTGCTGTAGAAGAAATGGGCAGCTATGGACCTTCCCTACACCCTTCCTGCACATCTCTAATTATTTTCCCTACTGTCTTTCCCTCTTTGTGTCCCTTTTTCACAACTTTTCTATTAACCCTTTTTCATTTCTTTTAAAGAAATTAGCACAGGGGTAAGCGGAAGTAGACATTTATAAGCAGCAGTAAGCGGGCTTAAGCCTGTTTGCATGGGGGTAAGTAATGCCTACACAGGTTTAGGAATTGAGAAGCAAAATCAGTATAAGAAACTGTAACCACAAGTTAGCAGTGCTTATCTCCATGCAAACCCGCTTACAACTGCTTAAAAGTGCCTTAATCACTCTGTATCCCACAGCCCTTGTTCTGCCCAGCAACAAAATAAACAGCCTCTGCCAGAGTCAAACCCAAAACCCTGCACACCATCAGCAAAGTGGTTTACTACTAAGCCATGTTAGACATACATAACATTGATGTTTTTACAAACATATCATCCAGCACAGGCTTTCAACAGTACAGGAAATGTATTTAAACATGCAGATGTATGTGTGTGAATATATATTTATATCTAAACAGATATATACATATCTATATCTATCTATATATATATATATATATATATATATATATATATATATATATATATATATATATACACATACACATACATACATACATACATGCATACATGCATACATACGTTTCAAGCACGGGCATTAGAGCCCTTCTAGCTTGACAATATGCCAAAACACTTATTCCCATAATAAATGTCCAGGCTGTTCTTAAAAATATCTAAACTAGTACTTGCTTTAATGCAATTTGGTAGTCTGTTCCAAGCATCAGCTACTCTGTCAGACAACCAATTAGTACACTTCTCATTCCTATAGAATCATCTACATAGGTTATCTAATGATTCTCCAGTACTTTTTGATAATCCCAAACATTCCCAGAGGTAGTTGTCCCTAAATGCCTTATATACCTGAATAAGATCTCCTCTTAAATATCTGTAAGAGACATTGTACAACGACAGATATTTTAGTCTTTTATAACTTAGATTTTCACATCCATGGATGCCCTTAGTATATTTCAGCTGTACTGTTTCCAGTTTATTCATGCTTGTTTTCCTATAAGGTTTCCATATTGTTATTCCATACTCAAGTTTGGGTCTAATGTAACTAACAAACAATGACTTCATTATGTTTGATTTCCTAGACTTTATAAATCTTTTTATACAACCTATAATTCTATAACTATCATTAGCCAATTGGTTGATATGATTAGAAAAAACTCACAGCTGAATCTACCCATATAACCAGGTAATTAAATGAGTCTACAGTTTCATAAACTGTGTGCTGCATTAAATATACACCTTTCAGTTTATGTCTCCCAGATCTCATATTCTTAGTTTTTGATGTATTTATCAACATATTATTCTCCTGTGCCCAAATGGTCAATTTAGTCAAATTATTTTGCAGACATGCTTTATCTGTAACACTTGTAATCAGTTTACCCAGTTTCAGGTCGTTAGCATATAGGCTGTAGAACACCTCAGATGAAAAAGTAAGGTATGAAAGATACAATCTAAACAAGTAAGGACCTAGTACATATATATATATATATATATATATATATATATATATATATATATATATATATATATATATATATATCTATATATATATATATATATATATATATATATATACAGAGAGAGAGAGAAGAATATATATATATATATATATATATATATATATATATATATATATATATGTGTGTGTGTGTGTGTGTGTGTGTGAGTGTGTGTGTGTATATATCCAGATATATATTTATAGATATAAAAGAGAAAATAACGAATACATATATGACCACAGGTAACGTTAATGGGGGTGTGGGGACCCAAGCTACATATGTCTTGTATGTATTGTTATTAGCCCCCCCAGCCATACAGGTCTGCCCTGCAATACAGTGCCAACTGTTGCAAGTCCCATAACCAGGACCCGACACAACATGGGCATAAGATGTTAACAGTAATCCAGCCCATCTGTATGATGTCAGGCTGGTATCAATAACATATTATGCAGTATAGTCTGGCTACCATAGAAATGTACAATGTGGAAGCAATAAACATTCCTAAGATACATATACACTCACATATATGTAGATACATATAAATATATATATATATATATATATATATATATATATATATATATATATATATATATATATATATATGTATATAGATATATATGTTACTACACATACACACACAGAGATATGTATAAGAAGATACATATTTAGAGTGTGCACACCATACAAAATAGCCAGTATGCCTACAGTTGCCATCTTACCAAATGGACACTGTATGAGTCACCCATACAAAAGATAATTGTTGCCTGAAACATATACCCACAGAGTGGTCAAAGGACAGAGATAGAGAGAGAGAGAGAGAGAGAAAACAGATCCACAACCAAAATCAGAACCACAACCAAACCAAAAACAGAAACAAAGGAAGCAAGCTAAGGCCATAGCCAAGGAGAAAAAAAACAGACCTCCTACAAGGACACCATCCACAACAGACTTCATTCCCACATCAGGTATGTGAAGTATATATGCATGTAATTGACAGTAGTACTCGTTCCATAATACTGGAGTAGATGATGTGGAATGATATATATATGCCATCAGGTGTTGCTGTTGTAATGATATTCAGCTGAACAACTGCTATGGACATTTGAGTCTGTCCCTTTGGGTAGTGGGCCATACCTGTCAACTGTGAAGAGCAGCACTCAGCACTGACTGACAAGATATAAGCCAATATAGTGTGTGTTGTGCAATGGAAAGGATGTATATTACTGTGGCCAATAGCTGGTGGTGGAAGTAATGCCATAATGATGGGCACATGGGTTCCAGAGCCCACCACTTGCAAGACACTAAGGTTAACATGTACTGTAGCATGATGTAATGCCATAAGTGTGTAATAGGTGTACCTGCAATCTGACCCTACATATACCCCCTAATGTTAGGCTGTGTCCATATGTGGCACCTGTCTGTGTTGTAGCAAGGCAGAACAGTGCAACTGTGCAGGAAGGAGAGTTAGAGATTGTGGACCTGATGTCTGAATGTAACCCATATATAGGTATGTATATGTGTACACACACACACACACACACACACACACACACACACACACACACACACACACACATATATATATATATATATATATATATATACGTGTATGTCTACAGATATACAGATACCCCTATGTAGACACACATATATATATATATAAAAACACATATATACAACATAATATATATCTACACATACACACACACACACACACACACACATATATATATATATATATATATATATGTCTATATATATATATATATATATATATATATATATATATATATATATATATATATATATATATGTGTATATATATATATATATATATATATACACATATATATATATATATATATATATATATACATATATATATATATATATATATATATATACATATATATATATATATATATACACACACACACATACAAACAAACACACACATATATGTATATAAATACATGTCCCCTATATTACCACCACAGTGCTGCATGCTATGGGTACACATGTGAACAGCACACATAGAAATACACACAGATATATACAGCTGTAAGTGTGTGCAACATGGACTGGTATGTCACATGTGAACCCCTTGTTTGGACCACATTGTCCTTGTCTGTGAAGAAGGGAATGGGAATATGGGGAAGGATAGCAGGTATATTTGTGGAGGTGGTGCGGGTTGGTAGATATAGAGGACAGCCTACAGGGGTGGTATATGACCCATGTGGTGGGAAAACACCCTGGACAGTGTGTGTGGTCTGCAATGTGGAAGAACCCATGAGCCCCCATATGGAAACAATAGGAACAAGGCCCCAATCCATTGCTACTCACAACAACAGTCCATGGCCCTGAAGGTGCCTGGCCTGGTGGCTGAGCAAGAAGAGCATGTGAATGTGTACTGGGTGCGTCAAGGTGCTGTAGCACATCCCAAAAGTGTCTGTGGAGCCCCCTATGGAACAGACCCTGGACCTGACCTTGGATGACAAGATCATATCTGTGTGTGCCCCCGGGGGGGACAACAGCCCCTGAGGTGATTCCACCTTAAGGTAGTGCTGGACCAGTAGATGAGGATGCCCCAGGGTGTGTCCCACATGTGATGTGGCCTGGTAACATGGCCAGATGAGGTGGGAAAGGTGGTTCTGCTGGCAACTATTCCCTAAGCATGCTATTGTGTCACTGTTATAGAACATATGTGGGTAGTAATAGTCCACATAATCCTGGAACATGTCCAACAGCATGCATAGATATCCCAGGTAACACAGAATGACAGATGTGCAGCAATCACATAGCAAGCATACCACATGCATATATGGAACCATAGTGGTCCTGACAATGGCATGCAGGTGAAATAGTCTGTAACAGGCCAGCAGTGAAAGTGTCCACACAGGGAACATGGCTACAAACACATAGCCCAAAGTATGGTACAATACAATATATGTCCCAATGCTAGGTAAGCTGTAGCCATACCTATTGAGTTGTATGAACAGTTTGTTGTCACTGATATGGTGGTGGGGGAGACAAAGGTGTGTATTAAGAAGTATGGTAACCTTGCTGTATGAGTTGCTCAGACCTCTCTCCATCTTGATGTCTGTCAGGCACAATGTCTCATGGCCATCTTCCCACATATTCAGCAGCAGAAAATGAGGTTGTGTTGAACCTCCTAATACAGCACTATCTGGTTCTGGTCAGCAGGGCAACCCATGAGCAGCAGGAGTGGACCGTCCTGTGGAACGATCTAGTCCACAGGGTCAATGATGTCGGCCTGCATAACTGCAGTTATAAGCAGTTCCAGCATCATTGTTCTGACCTGCTTTGCAATGCCCATCGGCATGCTGCTGCAGTTTGGGGGGGTCACCTCACAATGGGGGGGTCATGCCATCCATCCTCCCTGACATGTGTTGAAAAGATCCTCACCAGCCTCGTGGCACCTACCCATCTGCACACCCAACAACTGGCAGAGACCATTGTGGAGGTGGGTGCTACCCACACACCGGCTGAGGATCCTGCAGGTAAGGCCACTGTTGTATATGCACCAACATATGTACAGGCAGATCATGCATATGTCAGATGTCATATATTTAGTCTATTGCTGCATAGTAGTAATAAACAGATGTGCATAAGCGGTAGTATTGTGGACTTGTAATGTTGATGTACTGTAATGCTGCACCCACCCTGTAGGAATGCCACAGCTGTGGCTACTGACATCGCATTTCTCACACAATTATGTAGGTCCCTCTGGTATACCACCAGGGCAGCAGCCTGGAGCTGGTGAGTATGGTTTATATAGATGCTTGCCAATACACCGGACATGTAATAGCTATGGTATATTCCATGCACACATCTAACACACCTAGCCATAATGCATGCCGTACATGTTCACATATTGTTGCTGTTAAATGCACTGCATCACAGTGGTGTCCATGATGGTGTATCTGAAGGGTATGTCAGACACCTGCAAGATAACTAACATCCAGTCATTGTGAAATGTATCCACAGGGATGAACATAATGGTGGGACACATGACCTACAGTAGGGACTTGTGAAACATCACCCTTATACAGTGCAACAACAGTGTATATACCAGTATTACAATGGCAACTGTTACAGATCTACACTATGGCATAACATAATACTGTGGTCCACATTATTAGCTGGGACTAGGCTGTAACACGGGCTTTCAGTGAATGGGACACTGCAAACTGACACACATGTGTAGGCCATACTTGTCAAGCATCTGCAAAAAGGTTGAAGGTGGGGAGGGTGTGTCAGTATGACACACCAGTCCACTGCAGCAGGAATCCTAAGAATGCTAAGAATGGCTGTATCTGCACACAGTCAGGTTCAGGAACTGTGGAAGATGTAATCCTTCCCCCACAGTAACAGTGACGGCAGTGTGTGAACACCATGAGTAGACCTTGCAATCAAGCATAGTTGGGGGACATTTGTAGGGCAGACTGATCATATACTGGCAAATGCAGATAGCCCATACTTGTATACCCCTGCCAGAAATAGTGACTGCTGTAGTACACATAACAATAGGTGCAACAAACTGTCATGATAAAGGCATGCACACATATCACTCATGGAGTGTATGCATCGTGGTCAGCATTTGCACACCTAACGCATTTCATAGACAACGCATGTGAATGTACAGGACATATGTCGCATATCAGGCTCATGTACTGTTAATATATGCAGAGATATGGTCTCATGGCAGATCAAGAAAGAGTGTGTCATATCAATAAGGATGTGTACACTCCCCATAGCCATGGTACGGTCTGATGGTGGTCAATGTAATAGTATTGGATTGGTCATACATGCGCCACTGATGTTGAGATCTTTAAACCAGACATCAGGCATTCACAAATGACATCTGTCCACATATCATCCCAGGTATGTATTGTTGAAAAACATAGGGACTGTGAGCATTAGAGAAGACATAACTGACACAGTAATACACATTCAGCAATGGTTTGTACACCTGTGAGGTTTGGTGCACAGTACATGGCAGGGTGCAGAACAGGTGCACAGCAGAACTGTGTACATGGGTGCAGTGTTTTTCAGGAGAAGGCATCACCTACTAACACAGCCCATGCATCACACACATGTATACTGTTGCTAGCATGGATTGACTATAGCTGTACTGCATGCTGTTGAGTATCATATGTTATGCATGTTGACCGATGGGTAATGGCAGGACTGTGTGTACTATCTTTGTGCAACTCCACCTGTATGTATGTGTGTGTGTGTGTGTGTGTGTGTGTGTGTGTGTGTGGGGGGGGTTATTTTGTCTGTAAGTGCAATCTGGTGGAGTGGAGGGGGGTTGATGCATGTAGGATGTGTGTGCGTGCATGTGTGTGTGTTTGTGTGGATGTCCATGTATGTGTGATTGTGGGGTTGTTCATATGGCGGTACTACCCTTTGGGAATGTGCAGTACATGGACATGGACTGACACATGAGACACCAGGAATACTTGTCTGATATGTAATCACAGGACAGCTGATAGTATAATAAGGTCTGTAGCACAGAACATGCATGGGAGGGAAAGAAGACACCAGGTATACCCTTAATATTGCAATCAGCAGAGAGGTGAATGACTACCCATGTATGTAGCACTACGGATGCATTGGGGAATTACTAGACACCAGGGAGTTTATCCATATATTACTGTTGTCCACATGATAGGTTGATTGAGCAGCAGATCTGGCATTTACTGAGAAATATTTACACATGACACTCCAGTGCATGACATTATGGAGTGAATGTAGTAGCCCCTAACATATAGGGGCCATGCTCACGATGTCTGGACATACACAAGGTGAACACTGGATGACAGCAGTGAGGCCATGTAAAACCTACTCCACTCAGGTCAAGGAGGTAATTGAGTAACGGGTCTTGTGTTGTGATCACTTGTCTAGGCATTTAGAGGAATGATACGTTAATGAGTGGTATTAATGAATGTATGTTACTAAGTGTGATGCAGGATGGGGAACTTATGTGAATAAACGTGGGATTGTCTGTAAAATCAGGGACAGGTTGGTATTAAGGTGGAATGTGTGTGTGTTTGTGTGTGTATGTGTGTACTGTTATGCAATGCTATACAGGTCTTAAAGTGTATTTCTTATTTTTCCCCACAGGTGGTGAGGTGGGTCAGGGTCTCTCCTGCATACCATCTGATGTGGGTGTCCATACAGACACTGAAGATGATGATAGTAACATTGAGGCACAGGCGGGGTTGTCAGGGGCCAAAACTGTGCCATTGTTTGACATCCCCTCTTAGCCACCCCAACCCCACACACAGTTACAGTACCTATACATACCCTTCACCAGTGGCCATAGCAGAGGGACAGTTGGTGGTTGGTGGCAGTGCTCAGGAGAGTGTGGTATCTATGCCTACTGTGTCTGGTCACAACAGGCATAGCCAAATGTCTGGCAGGGCACCACATAGACAGATGTACCTGAGTGCTCGTGGTAGGGCTGCTGCTCATCATGCCCCTAGCAGAAGCGCCACAAAAGGTACCAACAGGTGCATGTTTCAGGCAGTCATGGGGGTGCAGGCACATATGGAAATGTACACCAGACAGGGCCTGAGGCTGCAGAGGGCTACTGTCAAATCTGCAAGTGACAACTTCCATGAACTCTCTGGTGCCCTCCGTGATTATACAGAGGTCATGGATAGATGGTTGGGTGAGATGGTGGAGCTCATCGACTGTGGTATGTCCGTGCTTGAACCTGTGGTGGGAGTGTGGAAATGGCTGCATTGACATAGGCCAGCAACACCAACAGCTGGTTGTCAACATGGACGTGTTAGGATACCAAGGCACTCCCGTAGTGGCAGAACCAGCCCCAGCACTGTAGGGGGGGGTACTGTCCACACCACACCACAGTGGCCACATGCACATGGCCCTTGCCAGTCCCAGCTGGGACCTGATTCCAGCAGACATCTGTCATCATCAGGAGACAGTAACACATCAATGCCTGTACCTGGACGTGCTCATGGAACCCCTGGCAGGCACAGTCCGCATGTCCATGGCAGGAGGTGGTGAGCTGCACACCCTGCCAGTTATGCACTGCAGTTTTCCAAAAAAACACCTGTATAGGGTAGCCACATGGCAGAACTGTGTGCATGCATACCCACACACTAAACGAACACACCTAGGGCAACCCCATACCTACACACACCACATCACCATGCCCATTTCAACTAATTCCACCCCTCACCCACACACATGGTGTAAACGTATGGCTCACCCTCAGTCTCTGGCAAACCAACAACACACCCTGTGCATATGATGATACCTGTGCCACATCCCTGTCATCCATATCATCGATGCAGGGACAGGCTAATATGGTTCTGATGCACACGTTAACTGTACTACGGTGTACCAATGTACTGCAGTGTAACATGTTGTCAGGAGTAATGTTTAATGCATACATGTCAGGTAGTGTAGCTGTCCATCAATGATTCATTATAGCTGTTTGTAACACTGGATGATTGTGGTCTCCATAATGTTATCCATTTGTGTCATAGGTGTACAAGTGTCAGAAGGAGGATGGGCTGCAGTCATATTCCACAAGAGGTATGGCACTGTGGTGACACCATGGCTGTGACATATCCGGGGTACAGGTGAACACATGTCACAGGTATGTATAACAGTTATTGCCTGTGCAACATGGACAGGTGACCTGCTGGGACATGTATAATCAGCAACCTGATGTAGACCCATGCACATACATGCACACTCTTATCTGACAACACTGGAGCTAGACCCCTACCAAGGTATGTAGTGCTACTAAACTGTATGGCTTTCATTGCACATACCACACAGCATTTAGGGTGAGGTGTGTTCCAGGTTACATGTTACATGCAGAACATCCCCAGACATGTACAGTATGGTAATTGGGGATGTAATGGTTGTATATGGACAATACATAGTGTGACATACCATCACATACACATTAACAGACACATAACAAGATACACATCCAAGAGACCTGGGCCTGTCGGTGCTAACTAACTTGTCCGTGTGTCCACTGTATTACAGGTAGGCAGCACACAGCACATGCATAACTGGGCTGGATTGTGGTATCAGTCACCTGTATGGTTGATGGTGACAGTGGTCACCATACAGTGGTACATGGGACATATACCGCGTGTACCATGATGTAATGACAGTGTACACAGCACCCACATCCCACAGTGGATATTGTACTCACTGGAACCCATGCTGACGCTCTGACATACACACCATCACACATTGCTCATGACTGTGATAAAACCCATTGTATATCCCAACAGTGGTACTACAGGGATATGCATCTAATGCACATGCCACATGCATAGTAGGGTGTTGCATTGTCATGCCTCACTTATGGGCAGCAACAACACTATCCCTACTACTGTGTAGCAATGCATATTGTAATAGGAGTATGTGGCCTCAGAATGCTGTACCCTACAGATATACAGATATGCACACATACACACACTTGCCAGAACTCAATGGGTATCCCATGTCTATCAACCCATTTGACCAACACTGTTGTGCTGGTACTGCAAGGCTCATGTAGCTATTAGGGGGAGGAGCGTAAAAGGGTACATGTAATGTCCGATACAGCAGCAGCCACATCTTAGTATGGCAATGGGTGTTGTGGTGATTGTGAAGGCCCTCATGGTATTCCAAACTACAGGTGTACTAACACACAGACACCGCTATCCTCAGTAATGCAGGCATACACATGTGTCAGTACTGGGGTGCATCGCTGCAGGTGATCATAGGTGTGTACCTGGCTATTTGCCATGGAGAGATGGATTGTGTAGGGGATGTGTGTACAGTGGTATCATTGAACCTGCCATGTGCCAGCAGGCAATCTATTGACAGACACCACTGTGTGGTGACCCTCAGCGTGAGAATGTCATGCATCAGCCAATCCACTGTGTGCCTCCTGCAAATGGCCACTGAGGTGATCCAGTTGACATGTATGCAACATGTATTGCAACACATGGTTAATGTCTGTGATAGACATCTGTACCCAAGCATGTTCTGTTGACTGTGGTAGTGTAGTGGAGGTATCCATGGCATGTGGTGCATACAGGGTGTTGTCTCCTATATGTGCCAGTTATAACACAACTGGGCAGACATGTCAGTGTCAGTCAAGCATAGATTGCCTGTATATATCCAAGCTGCATACCTGCCATCTGCACATCTGTACAGGGACTGACAGCATCAGCTTGGCAAGTAGCTATGCAGTAGGATAAATGTATCGGCAGATAGACATTTGACAACAATATGTATGCCATTACTACATGTTGGAAGCCCTCACTGAGATGTGCTGTACAGACAATAGTCTACAGTTACATTCCACATGTCAGATCATTAGCCAGTAAGGAATATATACTGTGACACAGCTCACACACCAGGAACACAACAGTGAGGCCTCAGAGTCCAGCTATGCCTGCAGGTGTGCTTTTTGACAGTACTACATTTAGCACTCTACTCTTGCCTGGGAAAGCACTGTCAACAGTAGTACCACCATGATACACTACATGCCAGTGTGACAGCATGTAACCTGGGTTACTACCCTTGCATGTAAAACATTCAAATGGATAACAGTGCTGTACAGGTCTTATACACTTGTGTGTCCCAGACATGGCACTCACACCCCTACAACTGTAATGGCAGCACATAGATGCATGCATTGTACATGGCATTACATACACTTATTACAGATGTCATTACCCTGTTATGTTATCAGACTGGTATGTGAGCACTGGTTACCAGGGCTGAGCAATGCTTAGCAAATGTCAGCATTGCTGCAATTTAACAGCTAAGCAGATTTGTGCACTGGTAAGCGAAGCACATGGTGTAAGCACCCATATGTTTGACCATTGCTTAGCACTGCTTAGCTTCGGGCAAACCCATGCAAACACTCTTAAAGCTGCTCAAAACTGCCTTACCCACTCTGTATCCAGCATCCCTTGTTCTTCCCAGCAATAAAATAAACAGCCCTTGCAGGTATTGAACCCAGGACCCTGTATACTATAGTCACAACAGTTAACACCTACGCCATGACAGGTGTTGTTTTCCAATATATCTGTCATTACACATATTGAATAGTATTGAACAATTGCTTTGACTTCCACAATTGTGTAGTACTTGTTATTGATATTACTGTTGCATCACATATGTTGTTATATCTAAATATACATATATCAGATACATAGTGTGAGATAAATCTGGGAAGGTATACACAACCATGATATTTACACATGACAGGAATATGCATATATACATATAAATATGTTGATATATGTCTACATGTACATACACATATATATTCATACATATGTAGGTCTACAGATCTGTATAGTGCATCATATATATGGCCATTTGTAGATCTCTCTCTCTCTCTATATATATATATATATATATATATATATATATATATATATATATATATATATATATGCACATCATATGTCTACAGATATACCTATTTATGTGGATATATATATATATATATATATATATATATATATATATATATATATGTAAATAT
The DNA here is from genome assembly GCF_019279795.1 of Protopterus annectens. NCBI lineage: Eukaryota > Metazoa > Chordata > Ceratodontiformes > Protopteridae > Protopterus > Protopterus annectens. Next base: position 1,277,547,632 of record NC_056737.1, read on the forward strand.
CCATAACTATATGTGCATATGCATCTATATATATCTGTAAATGTGTATACATATATTGCTGTGTATATGTATATATTTGAATGTTTATATATATATATATATATATATATATATATATGTATATATATATATATATATATATATATATATATATATATATATATATATATATATATATATATATATATATATATGTATATGTATGTAGATATGTATATGTGTATATATCAATATAGATATATGGAGATATATATATATATATATATATATATATATATATATATATATATATATATATATACATATTTGTTTACCATATGTCCAGAACATGGAGTGGAGTCCTACCTCAGCACCAATAGTCCCAACCTCTTAGTGCAAGGGGATGTCATGTATGTATTGCAGGTATATATGTAGACCATTGCTACTGTAACAGGGGTTGTCTTAACAGACATGTTGTGTGTGGGAGGTCACATCTGCTTTTGACATGTGCACCATTGGCTACTGACAGATATCCTAAGGACATCATATTAGAGTACCACTGCTAGCACAGTAATGATCCTGTAGACTACAGCAGAGATATGACTAATATATGTGGACAGTCTGGCACTCTGTGGTCAGTCCAGAGGTGCACACAAATCCCCTTCATGTGAGACATGTGGACCACACCTCACAATGTGGATGTTAATAGTGATGTACATGGGTATATCATGTAAATACTGGACTACATATACCCACACAGTTTATGCATTCATACATGTCAGTCTGTCCTGACACATGATACCTGGTGGTGCAGATGTCACATGGACACATACCACCCAGTAGTTAGTGACATACATCTGTACAGAAATAAACTGCTTTGTCAGAAATACACAACAGTTATGGTGGCCTGGCAGCCGTATGTCTTGCAAATAACTGGACATAACAGCACACTGGGTAATTACATTAAGCTGCTAGGCATGTCACAAAGCACTGTCCGAACTATAGGCAGACTGCCACAAAACTGGACTACATTTTGTATGGGGGAATACACATGTACCTGTAATTATGGCAGGCTCTACATGCATTTCACAGCACAGAGTAACAGACACCTGTGAGAAAGTGCATACTCACAACCAATGTGAACACTGCCACAGCCACATATAGTAAGCAAACTTAATATGACACTGTATGGACTGTCTGATAAACACCATCCTCATAGGTGCTACTCACACACTAACCCTACATACACTGGGTCATGACACAGTGTGGTCTGATGCCTATCTGTGGTATGGGACACGTATGTGTCTGACCCTACAGACATGTGAGCCAATAGGGTACCCTACACTGGGGCACCATGTAACATTAGATAGAACAGGACCAATAACAATGGCATCTACCACAGTCTGTGCACAGCCCAAGGTAAGTATGCGCAAAACACATACTGTCGACAATCACCAGAAGTACGCAGACCCCAGTACCATACACACAACCGCAGAATGCCCAAGTTATGTCCTCAGAAACAACCCCTACTATACATAACATGTCTTGAAGTCTGATATCTGACTGGCTTATCAGGTATGATGTCAATAAATAATGGTGTACAGAACATTTGCACCTCTTACTGCATGACATATGTACAAAGGTTGACAGACTTGTGGCTACAGCTGCAAACACTGGCCCAGTATTGGCATGTTGCTGTGATAACCTCATACATTTACTGTCAGACTAGGGTTTGTTTTGACATATGTCCTATGAGGGATATGAAGTCAGTAACTCTCATGGCTGTCACTATGTACTGACTGCAGTCCTCACACTATGCTTCTGAAGTTCTCAGATAGGTGTTCTGTGAGTAACACAAGAAACAAAAGGCTCCACAAACTGCCCAGTCTGCAGATAACCCTACAAATGGGAGTTTCCACAAACACATAACACTGTCATGACAGGTATTAAATCACGTTGATCAGCCATATCCACACACTCTGTTAAACTGACATTACTCCAAATGCAAAAGAGCAACACAAACATTCTGTAGTCATGTCTGGCACATCCCCTTTCTGTCTGTTGGCCTGTTTCCACAGTGTATGTTGTTAGAGGTAAATCCCAATACCACCTGTGATGCTGTTTGCCAAACACCAAATTTAGGTCCTGCTCACAGTGAATGAAAAGGCCCAACACCAACATGATGTTCTTAGATACTGGACTGTGTTTAAATGCAATTGACTATGGGAATGTTACCACAGCTGTTCCACATGCAATCAGCTAGAGGGGGACTGCAATTCATGCAGAGGCCATCAGCTGATCATGAGCATCACTTACAAAACACAAGCTGCTGCCTAAGCAAAGCAGGTGTACTTCTCCACATCCACTAGAAAGGGGAGTGAGAGAAACAGACAAAGACAAAGTAAGTCAAGGAGAGGGTGGGAGAGTAATACCTAAGCATGTTTGCGTCATACACCTACCAGTGCAGGATTTCAACCCCCTGACTGACCATGTATTGCTATCACATGCCTATGCAGTTATTGCATGCGCCACATAGCTTATATGTTGGGGAGCTGTCCAAAGGTATATCTGATGTTGAGTGACATCTGCAACAACAATATAGTAGTGATATGGTAGGTGTAGTACACATGCCTGTCCACATGAACAGGTGTCAACGTCAACACAGCCACAGTCTCTCAGGGACTCACACACAATGATACAGTTCACAGGGTCAGGAATATACTTACTATCTAGCTTGTTTGCCACAATACAGTAATGCACAGGTATCACATGCACCACAGGGGTTATCCAGATGTTATATGGAAAAAGGGTATGTGAAGGTGTCTGACATCAGACAGCATGCTTCAGTAGGCCAATGGGAGTTGTAGTGAGTGTGAATGTGGTCAAAAGCATCATACTCCACACACACAGACACAGGATGCCAGTACTGACATGCATGGGTGGATTGCTTCACGGGTGTGTAGTGGCTGACTGTGCCAGAAGGCTGTACAAGGCAAGGTGAAGGGTATACCTTGGCATCAGACCACATGACAATGGTCTGCAGTGTGGCTCAGGGGTGTAGTGTCTGGATTGGCCCACACAGGTGGGTATTATATTCACCATCCAGTCACCTGGGTTACTATTTTGTGTGGCCAGTGCTGTACAATGCTTGCCATGTATGTGTTCTATAGTCCATGACATGGACGGTGTCTGTGATATGCACACATCCCACATGCATTTTCAGTGACATGTGGAACTGTACCTGGGGTGTCTAACCCATGTTGCGTACACAGATTGTTATCATCAGATGTCCCAGTCCTGGCCTCATGTGGCGGGAACTGGTAATGGACACCAGGTTGACCCTGCACCTACACTGATAACATGATACAGGTATTGTAAAACAAATAAAGCAGGGTGTGCTGAAAACAAGGGTTATTTATTCTTAAAAGAATAGAATTAAACGCTTTTGGCTGTAACAATACAGCCTTCATCAGAATTCATTTTCCAGACATTAACATCCTACTTTTGTTAAAAACTATTGAACCAATCACAACCCTGACACAGGTATTCCTTAGTGTCAGTGGTATCTGTCCATACAGGGAACATGTTTAAGGCTTGGTATGTCCTTTGTAGGTAACATTTGATGGCACCACAGTTGTTGCAGGCAACCAGTGGGGAACATAGTGAAGGCACACTCTCTGCAGTTATGTGCCTATTGTAGTGATGGGGCAGGGTGCCATGTCCTCTGTAGTCCACTGCAATCACACCATGGTTACTTTCTGTGGGCAATATGCAGGGTACTACCAACAAAGTGGTTGTTGCCTAGGCACGTGTGTTTGTGTATAAGACATGGGTTGAGAGTGTTCTATGAGTAATACAAGGGTTGCTTACTTTGTTCACCAGGCCTTGATGTCACATGTAGGGGTATGGATTAGCACCCCTGCCTCTCAGCTATTTGACATCTGTTATTCTTGTATGGTGGACATTGCGACATATAATAGGCCCACCATATAGGAAATTTGCAAAACCTACTCCCCAATGAGTCCAGTTGTTACACACTCACAGCCACCTCCACACAGGATACGAATGACCAACACAGACGCACTCACATAGTTGCCATGTCTGGGATTAGAACTCCTTCCTAACTAGTTTATCACACTATATCATTATGCAGTTATAAGACACGCCATGGAGATTACTGGACTACTTCTTCCCCCAAGGTGTATTTCATTGAGAATGACATCAGCAGGCTTGCCAAAGAAAGGCAATGGAGGTTGTAGTGACTGTGAATGGACTCAAAAGCATTGCTCCCTACACAGACGAACAAACACACAAACATCCACACTTGCCATGTCTGGGAAGAGAACCCCTACCGTACTACTACATCACACTATAGCATTACGCTGTTGTAGGACGCTCCATGAAGGCTACTGGACTACTCCTTCTCCAAAGGTGTTTTTCATTGGGAATGACATCAGTAGGCTTGCCAAAAAAGGGAAATGGAGGTTGTAGTGACTGTGAATGGCCTCAAAAGCATTGCTCCCTACATAGACAAACACACACATACAAACATCCACACTTATGATGTCTGGGAACAGAACCCCTACTGAGCTACTATATCACACTTTCAGCATTACACTGTTATAGGATGCACCACAGAGATCACTGGACTACTCCTTTCCCCAAAGATGAATTTCACTGGGAATGACATCAGCAGGCTTGCCAAAGAAGAACAATGGAGTTGTGACTGTGAATGCCCTCAAAAGCATTGCTCCTGACACAGACATCCACACTTGCCATGTCTGGGAATAGAATCCCTACCGAAATACTACATCACACTACAGCAATATGCTGTTATAGGATGCACCACAGAGGTTACGGGGCTACTCCTTCCCCAAAGGTGTATTTCAAAGTGAATGACATCAGCATGCTTGCCAAAGTAGAGCATTTGAATTGTAGTGGGTGTGAGTAGCCTAAAAAGCATTGCTCCCTACACAGACAAACACACACACACACTTGCTATGTCTGGGATTAGAGCTCCTTCCTAACTAGTTTGTCACACTACAGCATTACACAGTTATAGGACACACCACAGGGATTAGTGGGATACTCCTTCCCCAAAGGTGTGTTTCAAAGTGAATGACAGCAGGCTTGCCTAAGTTAGGGTATTTGAATTGTAGTGAATGTGACTAGCATAAAAAGCATTGATCCCTACAAAGACACACACACACAGTTGTCACATCTGGGATTAGAACTCCTACCTAACTAGTATATCACCCTACAGCATCACACAGTTATAGGATGTGCCACACATATTACTGGCTTACTCCTTCCCCAAAGATGTATTTCACAGTGACTGACATCAGCAGGCTTGCCATACTAGGGATATGGGGAGGGCAGCTTGTGTGCAAGGGCCATAACCCATTCATCTAGAGGTAGACACACCACACTCAGGCACACACAAGTTTATATTGTGCAGGTACGTGTATACAACTTCTATATGACTATTGCCTTGTGCAGTCATGTTGCACAGTTAGCACTAGCACCACAGAGTCTACAATGCTGAGGGATACCAGTAGCTATTTTCTTTGGTGAGTGACATGTACACGTCATGTGGTTGTAGCCATTTGGCTGTGTGCTGGGTGGGACAGGCCTCATGATGGAAGGATCTTTGTCAATGTCACTCTCTTTCACACATCTATGTATGTGTACTTTTGGCATATTATAGTGTGTTGTCCTTGGATATATGCGTGTATTCCTATCCAATGTGTGTGCAAAGCATGACTGGTACATACTGAGGAGTGTATGCACTAACATCTGCAACTGTCAGATATGTATGGTCCACTTTTGTTGCCAGACATGGGCTTCATTTCTTTAAGTGTGAGAGCATGCCCAGTATGCTCTTCTGTATTGAATGCGTGGATCCATTCCAGGTAGATTGTACTCCAGTGCAGACTTTTGTGTTCTACACTTACAGCTAGTAAACTGTTTCTGCAGGATAGCTGTAGATTAGTTGGCAATATGGGGTCAAACTGGGCAAGGGATAGTGGGTACTGTAGGTAATTGTGTCTGTGCTGGTTCTGCTACATGGTCCTGATATTAGCAGAGATATTCAGACATGTGTAGTGTTATACACTGTGATGTTTTATGTCCTCAAGTACTGTCAGGTAGACATTTTTGCTTGTAGTGATGTCCTGGGGAACACAGGGTGAATGCAGCTGTGTCCAGTATTGTGGTCAAATGCCTACATATTCCTGCAAACTAATGCCATTCTGGAGGGGGAGCTGCAGACACTTGCTGCTGGGTCTGTGTAACCAGTTCAGCACCTTGGTACAGTGGTGGCAGAGGATCCCATACTTGTAAATCCATTGACGTGACAGTATGGCCTTATCTTGCTGTGGCAATACCTCACAGCTGTACAGATTCACACAGGTTACCCAAAGGCAGGGGTCATAAGTCAGGACATTACCCCTATTGAGGTATACAGGCAGGTTTGTAGCCACCCATTTTTGTGTTTGCAGCCAGGGATAGTATATGCACATGGCTGTGTTTCGGACTTTCACACATTCCATGCTGCCCATGCTTCCACCCCCTCTATTATTATAGCCTCTTCCATACATTATGCAAACATTCTCTGATACTTTCACTATAGTTATCACCTCATTACAGCAGTGTACTGGTGTTGGTCCACAGTTCATTCAGTGGGACATGGTGGACATGTTACTGTGGTTTGTCCACATGGCCTTGCATATGGGTTCTGTGGACTGCGTTATGTTGTTATTTGGGAGTCCATGACATAACATACATTGGCAGTACAGGTGAGATGCAAGCCTTTGGCAGAGGACTGTAGGCCATTTGGTAGTGATGCAGGCCAGCTGCAGCAGGCCGTTGCATTCTGTCAGTCCTACAGTACCCGACTGCCATACAATATATTCCACTGGGGTGACAGGATAGGTGTGCTAGGTGTTCATGCCAATACTTTCTGCCAGTATTTATCAGGTGGGGTGGATGCTGGCAGGGTGCTGCTTACAGCTAGGGACATACCTGCATGGGACACCTGCACTGCATGCTGCATTCCTTTGCTTTTGTCATACACAGGTGGGGGTCATATTGTACCCATTTCCAACAGCAGGGATAAGACTGGAGAGGTACCTGTGGGTGGTGGCTGGGTGATCTGGGTGCATGTGTGCTATAGACACTACTTGCATCTAACTCACAGATATGCATGGGGCATTCCACTTATGCTGGCTTGTGCAAGGACATCAGCTGTTTCTCAATACATCATTCCTATGACCTTTGTGATCTACGAGTGTTTGGCCAGATAACATTGGTATTACCTACTACAAGCCCAGATAATGTGATGCAAACCTGTATGTACAATTCCAAGGGTGTGTCCATTTCACAGTTGCACATTATACACTATCTGTCTGGGGTACTTTCCCCTGTGTACTGCTTTCTGGCCCAACAGGAATGCCATGTCCATCTTTCAGATGGTGACACATATTACCTCCACACATTTACAATGGCTTACTGCTAGAATGTGTTATAGTGGGGAGCATTGTGTTTGACACTGCAGTTGCAAGGACTTGGCCCTTTCATCGGCAGTACTGGGTAAGGGCCACCAGGTCAAACCTCACCATGCATATATACTGACCACTCTCACACAATATGAAACATACACCAACCTAACACACACGTACCTGCATATTGTACAAATGCTACAATCTATCCTGCTACCTTGGTCACCTCAGGTCATCTGTGTTCCACTGGTATTATACCTACACATACATGTCGCTACGTTTTTACATCGGATGGGGGGCACACCTGACTGTTATTACATGTCTACATAGGATTGGGGGGCACACCTGACTGTTTCAGTGTGTCTACATCAGATTGGGGGGGGGCACACAAGACTGTTACTACATTTCTACATAGGATTGGGGGGGCACACCTGACTGTTTCTACATTTATACATAGGACTGGGGGGCACACCAGACTGTTACTACATTTCTACATAGGATTGGGGGACATCTGTTACAACATGTCTACATTGGATTGGGGGGCACATCAGACTGTTACTACATTTCTGCATAGGTTTTGGGGGCACACTTGACTGTTTCTACATTTCTACATAGGATTGGAGGGTCACACCTGACTGTTACTACATTTCTACATAAGATGGGGGGGGGGCACACCTGACACTTGTACACATTTGCTATGACTGTACTGGTATGTCAGGTACTGCATTTCATTCTGTAGTCTAACCTATCAGGCTGACTAGAGGCATATCAGTGTACTACAGGTCTTAGGTTTGATTGACCTAAATATCAGTTTCTGACTTCTTACTCTTCAGAACTAACATCCCACCGCCTGACCTGATGTAGTCTGTCTGTGTAGACCTGGGGCAGGTTACCCATAGCCATCATTCAGAGGCCTTAGCACAGCCTTTGTTTGTGTCCTGCTGGCTGAGACTGCTGTTAGGTATGTGAACCTCCCTGACTGGCATGTGTGTGTGTCATATGGACACACATGTGACCCAGTACATTTTCTGCAGTGGGTTTTGTCACCATGTGTAGTACTGGCTACTATGGTGACACCAGTATTTGTTACAGATCTCATGTTGCCACTATAGGTATCTACTATCTGCTGGCATCCCATTCAGCCACCTGATTCCCTTGCATGCTCACATCCATACCATAGATACAAGTAACAACACATACTACTCCATTCAGCAATTGGTAAGAAGAGTGACTTACCTTGTGGGTGTGCCAATATTGAGGATGGTGCTGGAGGACTGCCTATGTCAGATGCACATAGTACACTCCCTATACATGGTTGAGCACAGGTAGTGTCATGCTTGACATCCTTTTTACTGTATGTTCAAGTTAGAGAGAGGTGTCATTCCATGGTTCCCTACTGTGTCAGTGTATGTGGTATGCATTGCCTCTTTGCCAAGACCAGGGCATACTGGGCACACCTCCATCTGCCTACTGGGGCAGGCTCAGGTTGTTCCTCCTCTGAGTCACTCTGTGCCTGTATAGGCCTTGGCAATGGTGGGGGGCTGTATGGCCCTGCCCCATGCTGTTCCTGCTGCAGCTGTTTCCACAGGATCATATTGTGTAGCATGGCACATACAATGACAATTTGAGTACATGTAGCAGGTGAGTACTGCAAGGCTCCACTGGATGTGTCCATGCATCGGAACCATGACTTGAGCATCCCAAACACATGTTCTATTATAATATTGGTCTGTGTATGTGCCTCATTATGGAGTTCTTGATTGGGTGTGTGTGCATTTCTGATGGGTGTTATCAGCCACAGTTTCTGTGCATAACCTGCATCCACCACTAGGTGACCATAAGGGATGTCCCCACTGGTGAATCTCTGGTACAGCTGTGTCAGATGCCAGATGTGGGAACTGTGATAGCATCCAGGACAGCCAGCACACACATTCATTATAATGTCCTGAGCATCACATATGACCTGGCAGTTGATGGAGGGGAAGCCCTTGCAGTTGATGTACACCCTACCACACTCACCGGGTGGTGCTTTGATGCATATGTGCATGCAGTCTATAGCACCCACTACCTCAGGGTATTCTGCTATTTGGTGGAAGAGGCGCATATTGTTGGCGAACGTCTCACGGGTGTTGGGGAAATTTATGTGCTCACCAGCATGTGCTGACATGACATCCAGGAATTGCTGGAGTACCCTGGATGCTGATGCCTGTGAGATCCCCATGATATCCCCAATTGGCCTTTGGAAGGTATCTGTAGCTAGTATTCTTTTGCCTACACATACCTTGGTATCCACTGGTATGGGTTCCCCTCTGTTAGTTCTATGTGTCAGGCGTGGCTGGCACAGCTCAACAATTTGCTGTAGGAGGTCCCTGTCCACCCTATAGTGCTCCACTATCTCCATCTCATATAGCCCCTGGTAGGTTACCCTGGGTCTGTACACTCTTCAAAGATAAAAATGTGCTCCACAACATTCAAAATAGTTTAATAAAACAAAGCTTTTGGACCATAAGCCCTTCCTCAGTGTTATAAAAACATATACAAACATAATAATCATTGTGCACAAGTTTAAAAAAACTCACATGACACAACCCATCCAATAGAAAAAATAAAACAATTATTCAATCATTACTATCTAATCATCTACTTTTTAGATTTCAGTATTGGTTTCAAGCTAACTTGTTTATTTATGCCAGGAAATTTATCTACCTGCATGCGAATAATCCATTCATATTCTTTAGTATCTAGCTTATTTACAATATCACCTTGTCTAATGTTCAAGGTTAATCTATCAATAATTCTAAAAACATATTGATGTGAAACACCAAACGTTTTTACATGTTTAGCCAAAGAATTAGTCTCTACCATTCGACAAATCTCAGAATGATGTTCAATAATCCTATCTCGTAGCTTTCTCATAGATTTACCTACATAAAATGCTTGACATTTCAAACAGGTAGCCAGATATACTATATGACAGGTATTACATGTAGCTGCACAGTCGAATTTAAATTTCCTACTATCATTAGGATGTATAAATTCAATAGATCTATAAACAGCATTACATAAGGAACATTTATAGCAAGGCACAGTACCTTTCCTATTATGTTTAGCTTCAGGTTTTTTATCAAAGCAAAATCCTTATAACACAAAGACTTTTTTCAGGCTATTAGAATGTCTATATGTGAAAAAGGGTCTTTCACTAAGCCATCTTTCATGTCCGGGAATTGCTTTCAAAACGACTGTTGAATTTATACATCCTAATGATAGCAGGAAATTTAAATTCGACTGTGCAGCTACATGTGATACCTGTCATATAGTATATTTGGCTACCTGTTTGAAATGTCAAGCATTTTATGTAGGTAAATCTATGAGAAAGTTATGAGATTGGATTATTGAACATCGTTCTGAGATTAGTCGAATGGTAGAGACAAATTCTTTGCCTAAATATGTAAAAACATTTGGTGTTTCACATCAATTTGTTTTTAGAGTTATTGATAGATTAACCTTGAACATTAGACGAGGTGATATTGTAAATAAGCTAGATACTAGAGAACATGAATGGATTATTCGCATGCAGGCAGATAAATTTCCTGGCATAGATAAACACGTTAGCTTGAAACCAATACTGAAATCTAAACCGAAGATGATTAGAAAGTAATGATTGAATAATTGTTTTATTTTTTCTATTGGATGGGTTGTGTCATGTGAGTTTTTTTAAACTTGTACAAAATGATTATTATGTTTGTATATGTTTTTATAACACTGAGGAAGGGCTTATGGTCCAAAAGCTTTGTTTTATTAAACTATTTTTAATGTTGTGGAGCATGTTTTTATCTTTGGTTTATCCATTTTGTGGCTTGCTGTTGCTTCACTTTGCCATAATGTTCACTTTTGCTTTTTGTGGTTTGTGAATCTGTACACTCTTCTCCATCTTTTCACTGTGGGTTGGTTGTCAGCATTCTCATCCTCACCACCCTTAGCCTCTTCCACATGTTGGTGTATGATAGCTACTGCAGCCCTGATCATTTTGTTGTTTTTGTTTGTTAAAATTTCCCCACTTGCAGGTGTAAAGTATATGGGAAAAAACAAAGGGAAAGGTGTTTGCATAGTTTATAGTAGTGTTTTGGGCTGGGCTGGTCTGCTGCCTGTGTAATTGGCTGATTCTGATACATTTCACCTGCCAGCTATGCTAGTTCTCCTTAATTACCTTCCTATTGCTGTTTTCCCTTCCCAATGCCTTCCTGTTTAAGCCCAGGGGCACACTGTGCAAGCACAGTGCTGAAATGTGCACTGAGTTGCTATTTCCTGGTTTACTTTTTTTTCCCTTTAAAATCCAGTGCGCAGTGCACACACCCGCTTAGGCAATGTAAAGAGTGCTAGGCCACCTCAGACACACCCTCTTGCTTAGCTCTTCTAAGCTAAGGGCAAACCCAAGCCACAGGGCTCTAATCCACTTACACTATGATTGGCACACCCCCCTATGATGTCAGTTAACTCCTAGGCTTGCACCAAGCTATTCCTGCACTTAGACTGTTGGGTGCTGACTAGCATTGAGGGAAAATCTAGGATTCATTATCATTCCCCTCATTTGCATAGGAGTGCCTGCTAATGCATAGCTACAGGTCCCATACTGAGCCTCCCCCTAAGCAACCACTATTCACTGGCCATGTTGTCTTCTGACTGCCATTGAGTATAATGGCAAAATAGTGATTTTGGTTAGAATGCTTATTTCAGGTTATTTTTTTTTTTTTATCTTTTGCCCGATCCCATTTGCATGCCACTGTCCTAAGATTAAACAGCTGAAATCGGCTAAAAAAAATACAATTTATTTTTTCTTTTTTTAAATCGGTTTTCCACACCAGTGGCCATATATTTGGCCATTGGCATGTTTTACACGTTATATACACCCTTTATTTGGAGCTGTCATGGCTTTGTTTTGTAGTTTGCAGAAATGTACTTGGTTACTAAATGAGTACATTTCTACAGATTACACTAGTCCTGCACAGCCAGCTGCCAGCTTCCTGGATCACAAAGTTCCTCATTTGCATGGTTTTCACCTGCAAATGGGTAATTTGCATACAGAAGCTGCATCCATACAGGAATAGTGCAGGAGCGCTCGTGCACATCCCTGTAGCTTACTCCTGGATCACACGGTGGACATATTGCCTCCTGGAGCTCCTGCACTGTTCCTGCACACCGTGCAGGGCTTGCTGAATCCAGGAGTTGTGTGCAATGCATTATTACTAGCTGCACCCCTTATCTGCCGGCTTAAATATGAGTTCTTTTCTTTCCTTAAAATTTTTAAGGTCATCCATTCTTTTTGTGTCATATTATATTGAATTTCACTTCTAAAAAACTTTTTGCAGTCTTGCTCTATTGCATAATTTAACTCATTACTTCCAAGGGATGCCTCCAGGTGCATTCACAGTTAACTCCTACTGACGCCTCTAGGCATCAAATATTGCTTGTTCATATTTGCATCAGTAATTCGAAAATCATGCTATGCACAAGGTTTTACAACATTTCATCTACAAGCTTACACAATAGAAAACTCAACTGCATTATTATTTGACCTCTGTCTAGCGCAGGTAAATATATATTAATTGTTGTTTATATGATATTAATTTATATAGATATAATTTTCATGTTTCTAAATATCTCAACAACCAAATAAACACGGACAGAACTACTTAGCCTCATATGAAAGCTCTTAGTTAGATGAATAAAATGCTGCTGACAGTATGTGTGTAACTTGAATGGCTGTTGAGATATTGTACGTTGTTTTCAAAATATTACAAATGTAATAGTTACTGTGTATACTGTGACTTACAAAATTCACTTTAAGACCTAGAATCGAAAGAATACTAACACTATAAAACAGTTTATGCTGAGGAGTTTGTCATTACAACTTTTTTCACAATCTCTATGGTTCCAGAGATATGAACCTTTGTTTGAAATGTGAGGACATAATCTGATTTTGTGAGAAGACTTAGGCTCCACCCATTAGACGTTACAGTGCAGACTTCCTGAGCTTCATTGGAGTGAATGAGTTAACATATGATGACACATTTTAATTTTGTCACACTTAAAAGGAGGCATACATTTACTTTTACAAGAAACACCACTAGTATTAAAATTGCTATAAGCATTGCATTCTAAGTCAGAATTACAAGAAAAAAATCTCTCTTCATTACTTGCAGCATCTACAAAACTTACATTGTTCACATCTGCTTCTAAATGTTTTGTTTGATTTCCGAAGAAATCTATTAAATGTAACTTGTAACAAAGTTTAATACTTCACCCTTTAACTCATATGGTCTAAGAAGAGACGTTGGGATAAATTAGAAACACCTATGTTAAACATTTTTTTCTTCATCACTAGTAATACATGCAGACAAATTTACAATATATTCACAAACACTCATATTTATATTATTAGAAAGTCCAATTTCATAATGTCCATTTTCCCCGTTTGTTGGTTCGGGAATAATATCTGGCACCACGCTGTTGATCTTGCCAACTTCTCTTTTTATTCCCTTGTTGTAACCCAGGCTGGTCAAGAACATTTCTGTTAAGATTCCTTGGATTCTGTCCCTTTGGAAGCCGTGGGTGGTCTTCCCATTCTTCCCCTTCACCTTCCACTGATGAGGCTCCATTTTCAGCAGATGTATAATAATTCACAGATCATTCAGTTACCTCCTTCTCCTCCTGGAATCTAACATGCTGCTTTTTGTTAGTTCAAGAAGAAGAAACAAATGCTTGCTTGCTTCCATAATCCCAAAACTTGTGAAGAGAGACAATGTTATTTCAATACTTATTACTATATGTAATTTGAAGAAATAGATATAGAACGGAAAAGAGAAAGTTAATAAGAATGATTCACATTACCTTACAGCATAGAGACTTTCCAGAATCAAATATATTATGATTCATAAAACACAGCATTTAAAATTAGAAGCAATTTATTCATTTGTCCTTTAGTTTCATAGTTTTGTTTGCTTCTTCCTTCACAGACCATCCATTTCTGTTGCCTCTCTCTTCAAACTCTGAGATGACCACTCCATTTATTTTATTTCTGGCAGTATTGTCTTCTTTTGGATAAATTCTACTGCTTCTTGTAGGGAATCAAAGATCTTCACTCCTTCTGGCAAGGTGATTTTTATTCTTGCAGAAAAAATAATTTTACTTTTATATTGGATTTTTTCAAGGACTTAATTAGAGGAACACACTGCTTTCTTCTAGATATGACTGTAGAGGTATAGTCATTGGCAAAAGGAATCATTTTTTCACCCATCTTGATAGGGGAATTAGTCCAAGCTGATTTCAGCACTAAGTCCTTGTCTTGTGAGGATAGAAATCTAACAATAATAGACCTGGGATTATATGAACTCAGAGACGAAGTTGGATTAGCCAAGGAACGATGAACCCAATCAATTCCAAAAGAGAGGGATTCAGTCATGTTTAGTGCTGATGAAAACCACTTGAGGAATTGAATCATGTTAGCACCCTCTTCTTTCTCAGGATTTCCATATATTCTTATGTTATTCCTCCTTGATCTACTTTCAAGGTCTTCTTGTTTCTTAATCAGCCTGGTATTTTGTTTCAGAAGAAATTCATTGTGATGTTCATTTTTTATCACTCTAGTATCTAGGTCAGTTACTGTTTCCTGTAAGGCAAGAATCTATTCAGATTGTTTTTTTACTATTCCATTTAGAATTTCCAGTTGTTTACTGCATTCTTGTTTGATAATATCCATTTTGTTTTTGAATTTGTCCATTTTTAGTGACAGTTCTTGGATGTTTGTTATTATAAGATGTAGTTCTTTTTTTCTTCACTCTCTCCTGGTGTGGGGTTCTCACGTTGCTCAATTTTTTTAGTGACAGTTCTTGGGTGGGTTCTTCATCTTCACGTTGCTCATGTTTTTAGTGACAGTTCTTGGATGTTTGTTATTATAAGATGTACTTCTTTCTTCACTGCACTCTTCTGGTGTGGGTTCTTCGAGTTGCTCATCCTGAGAGCTCCAGTAGAAAAGTTTTTGACAGGAATAATTAAAAAAATCTCTTGACTATGTATTAATTTTAGAAAATAATAAATAGTCTATGTTAATCTAACTTTTAGTATACATTTAGTTAGATTTTTCTAAAAATTAATGTGTATTTCCTGTCAGGATATTAAAATCTAAGCAGAGCTATGGATTTCTGCTGCTATCAGACTGACATCTTGGCCATGCCCCCCACGGTTACCTTCCTGATACATTAGTTTTTTCAGATTCAAGCACATTCATTAACTGCTCTGTAGAATCATGGTTTCCTGAAGTGATATGATCAAATATATCACAGCCACATGGAGGACATTTTTAAATTAATAAAAATGAAAAAAAAAAATTGCAAACAGACCTTGAATATTTAAAAACTAAGTAAATGGCCATAGAGAAAAATCTTCTTCTTCTTCTGGCTGCTCCCATTAGGGGTCGCAACAGCTGATCAACTGTTTCCATTTCTTCCTGTCCTCTGCATCTTGGTCTGTCACACCAACCGCCTGCATGTCCTCTCTCACCACATCCATAAATCTTATCTTAGGCCTTCCTCTTTTCCTGTTACCTGGCAGCTTCATCCTTAGCATCTTTTTTCCTGATATACTCTGCATCCCTCCTCAGCACATGTCCAAACCAATGTAATCTTGCCTCTCTGGCTTTGTCTCCAAACCTTCCAACCTGGGCTGACCCTCTAATATACTTATTCCTAATCCTGTCCATCCTAGTCACACCCAGTGCAAATCTTAACATCTTCAAATCTGCCATGTCAAGCTCTGACTCCTGCCTTTTTGTCAATGCCACTGTCTCCAACCCGTATAACATAGCTGGTCTCACGGAAAAAAATGCAAACAGACATTGAACATTGAAAAACTAAGTAAACAGCCATAGAGAAGAATTTATCACAATAAATTAAAAAAATGGGAAGAAAACAAATTTTGAATATTTAAAAATAAATGGCTGCATGGAACATAGATATTGTGTAATGACTCTCACCATTGGTGTCAGTCACACAAATGTGGATTATGTAGTGTGAGAGTAGTCAATATTCACATAACTCTTGATACTAGAAAATACCACAAATTTAAACATGTTTATATGTAATGACAGCAGTAAAGTTTAGCATGCACAAAGGAGTTATGAAATTAATCCCTTCAGGCCTGAACACATGAGGCCTCAGGTGTTGCCCAGGAATCTGAACTGGTTAGCTTGGTGGAAATAGATTAGTGAGTATTAGGAAGTCAAAGTTTGATACTGCAACTTTGGAGCTAAAGAATATTAAGAATGAGCCTTGTGAAGTAACAGTGAAGTGCCAAACATGGTGCTGCATATAGGAAGCATTTTTTGCATGGGGACAAGACCAAGCAAAGTATTCCAACATACTTCATTCTAATGCACACTAGTCCTACAAAGTCAGTTTGATTTTTTTTTTTTTTAATTAACAGATCATAAGTGCAAAACTATTTTCATTAACAGACAGCTCTCCATCCCCACTTAGCAGTTATAACTAATTTGGAAAGTAAATGTATCTCACTTGGATATCTTATTGTGGTAAAATTGGGGCCACAGTAATATAGCTCACATTTATTCATACATACACACAGTAGCCAGTGCTTCTAAACTAAAGTATTTCAGCTTAACCTTATGTAAATGCACACTAGTCCAACAAACATAGATTAATGTGTTTTAAATGAGTAGATGACAGAAGAGTAAGGACTTTTCATCAAATGAGAGCCCCCTTCACACACACACACACACACACACACACACACACACACACACACACACACACACATGTAGTGGTGGATTTAGATTAGCTTGTGCTCTAAGCAGTTTTTACACTATAGCTTTCCTCGCACACCTTTGTTTAGGAACATGTATAAATGATCATGTGATTTTATTTGTATTTGTAAATAGAGGTTAGATGTTATATGTTGTTCCAAAGGAGTCTTTGCTATAGTTTATGAAACAAAAGCTCTAAGTAATCAAATAAAGAGTTTATGGTATGACCTTTGTTGGTGAACTTTCTTTTTTTTTGTCTCTCATTTACTCAGTAGTGGTCTGATATGTTTTTCTTTTACGATGCAAATGACCACATGCTCTTTTTTATTCAACTTCCTGATCATTTTGAATGCACGCTTTCCTATCAGATTGTTTTCAGTTATATGTATTGCTTAATAAAGCAAAATGTGTTTGACTTTGCCTTAAAGCTGTAGTTTTGAACACTTTTTCTAACAAGAATTAAAACAAAATTTATTAGACAATAAAAATATATTACCCTTTCAGAACACCTCAACTATAAAGACCACATAAACAGCTGTCATTGTAATTCAGCAATGTCTGTACTCCTGAGTTATAACCTCTTTGTGTAAACCACACATGTCAGGTTGTGTTAGCAAATGGTCACAAGAACCTGTTCTGCACTCTTTTATACAAATGCACACTTGTCCTTAAAAAATAACCTCTTTGTATAAACCTCACATGTCAGATTGTCTTAGCAAATGGTCACAATAACCTAGTCTGCACTATTTTATAGAAATGCACACCTGTCCTTAAAAATTAGGCTGAGAGCTCCTAGCAGTTATAGGCAATATGGTTACTGTGCAGACATCAGTTATCTGATCGTGACAAAAAAAAATAACAATAAATGTATTGTAACTTTGTTTTACACATACTGCTCACAGAAAAGTATATATACATCCGGGATAGAAAAATGGGGGATCAAAGACTGAAAATCAGAAACAATATTAAATACAAATCTAATCCGCTTTATATATATTTAATGTTTGTTTACCAGAAAAATCAGACTGGGACACAGCCTATTTTCAGTGGAGGCCTGAGGAAAAACACTCCAGATGCATGTCTTTGGAATGAAATTGGAGTATGTGGAGGAAACCCTTATGAATGCAGGGAGGGCATGCAGATTCTGCACAGAAGACACCTCAGCCAGGGTTCAAACCAGAGAACCTCTTACTGTGTGGCATAAATGGGAACTGCTGCAATACTGCACTTTCCTTCACTTTAAAGTGAATAGGACTGCAGGTTTTGCATCAGCATGTATTTGTGAAAAACAAGTATGAAAGTCTAATGTCAAACATTATTGGTTCACTTTAATCCAAAGCAATTTATCAGAAAAATCAAAAGTTTCATGAGGAGCAGCTCAAACGTATGACACAAAATCAGCAATGCTCTGCAAAATCAGGTACAGCTGAGACAAGTGATACAGACTAGATTTACAAAAATCAAGTTGGTTGTGCAACGTCCAAATAACAACAGCAGTCAGTCAATTTCATGTGCAGAAAGCCCATGTACTTGGAAAGAATGTGATTTAAAATGAATAAATATGAACTGCAACAATATATTGAGATAATTATTTATTTATTTGGTTATTTGTTTATTTATATTTGTTCACTGGGCTAGTGCACTAAAACAATGGCATTGCCTACGTGAATAGGATCTCATAAGAAATGAAAAAAAAATATTTACAGATACAAAAATGTGACAAATATATATATATATATATATATATATATATATATATATATGTATGTCTACTTTACATGATCGACTTTTCACAAAGTCGAAATTCATATGGCCAAGACCATATGATCGACTTTTGAAAAGCCGAACATGTAAAGTAAACACAAAAACACAACGGACACTTACCTAAAAGCTGTTAGCAGGGGGGCTCTGCCCCTCTGCATCCCCCATGGGGGGCTCCACCCCCACACCCCCTGTAACTTAAATATACCAACTCCGAAATCGCACTACAGTGCAGAAGAGGGAAATTTTCCCATTCCACACTGTACAGAGATAGTGGTTTCCCATGGTCGGCTTTTCAAAAGTCGATCTTATGGTTTCGGCCATATGAATTTCGACTTTCTGAAAAATCGATCATGTGAAGGGGACCATATATATATATATATATATATATATATATATATATATATATAAATATACACACACACACACACACACACACACACACACACACACACACACACACACACACACACACACAAACACACACACACACGCACACACATATTTGCAGATGCAGGAATATGCTGTATAATTTAGCAATCAGTCTATTATGTCAAACATGGATGGAAAAAGGGAACTATGCTTAGATCATTATGGATATGATGTTGCCATAATAAATGAAATGGCTTATGCTACAGGGATGGCAGCATATCATTATATACACAGATATGAAGACATTAGAATAGGCAAGTGAGAATAGTTACAGAAAGGACACAATGGGGAGAAGACAGAGAAATGGTGTGAGAGGCATGCAGAGGTAGCATGGTGTAGAATGGAGAAAAAGTATGAGAGAGAGAGGCAAAGAGAAGGGGGAAGTAGGATAAATGAGAGGGAGTAAGTAAATGGATGACAAGATGAGATAAGGAAGGATGAAATAGGGATAAAGGGGTCTAGACAGCTGCAGGGTTGATGTAACATGACTTGAGTGAGTACAGCTGCACTTTTCTGGGTAAGAGTTATTCCCAGAGCTGTTGTCTGAAGTAAAAATACTTCTGGGTGTCTCTGATTGAGACATGAATGGAGTCCCATAGTTTAGGTGCTAGTTTGGAGAATGCATGTTCAGTGTTGTCAGTCTGTACTGAAAGTAAGCTACACTGCACTAGAACACCTTTCACATATATTTTGTGGCAGGAATGTCATTCCAATATTTACAACATGACAGAAACATTTCATGTTTTCCTTCCTAAGCTTGTCTTATTGTACCTTAGAAAATGGGGGGGGGTCTATATTATATGTTCAAAGTCTGAAAACATTGAATCTCATATGATCGACTCCATATGAGTGAAGTTTTCAAACACTGAACATTAAATATAAACAAACTAAAAATAAAAAAAAAACTACCTGAACCCTCTATGCAAGGAGTCAAGCCCCCCATGCACCCCCACACCCCCACTACTTAAATATACCAACTTTGAGATCGCACTACATTGAAGTGAAGGGAAATATTCCCTACAGCGATCTCCATTGTAACGTTTGCTGTTTGAAAACTTCACTCATATGATGTTGATCATATGAGATTCGAAGTTTTCAAACTTCGAACTTAGAATATAGACCCGAAAATGGGCAAACTGTACATCAGCACCCTGATTGGAGAATGAGCGTTCTCCAGTAGGGTATTAATGTACAAGTAATGATCGCTGAAAAATTAGTCTGACACTTCACTGCAGCATATAAAGGTCCCATGGAGTTTGGTCTGACAAAAAACAACAGTCTTCCATTACTTTTACTTACTAAGCAGCACTTCTGCTATTTAGTGAGTGCAAAATATATTTAAAAAAAAACTGGAAAAAAACTGTGTGTGTGTGCTTTTGTCTGTGTGTTTGTATGTGTGCATGTGAGTGAAAGCGAGAATGATTAAGCTATTATTTTGCACTTGATATGCAGCAAATTTGCTATTTAGTGAGTGTAAAATCCAAATATAGCAGAAAAAAGTGTGTGTGTCTTTGTGTGAGTTGATGTTTCTGCCTGTGTGTTTGAATGCGTGCATGAAAGCGAAGTGTGTGTGAGTGAGAGAACGGGTGAAGAGTGAGAGCGATCTAACACCGGTAGCAGCAGCATTCAAGCGGTTTAAGTACCTCTCACCTCTTAGCTAACTGAATAAAACCTAAAATAAAGGGTGAAAAAATGTTTAAAACATGAGCATATTCTTGCTAAAAAAAGTTGCTACAATAATTGAACTTGTGTTACCACGCATTTTCTGAAGTACAGGTGTGTGTGTGTGTGGGGGGGGGGGGGTGCAGTGTCTTTGTGACAGAAGGAGAGAAAGTGAAATTGATGGAACAATGGCAGTAGCAGATAAAAGGTTTGCATACCTCTTAACCTTTTAGCTCCAGAAATGTGGATAAAGCCTGAAATAAAGGGGGAAACACAGGCTTCAAAACAGAAACAGATTTTAAATGTTATACTTCAAAAATTTAGAAAGCAATTTAAATAACAGGATTTCTTTTAACATGCGTTTTCTGATGGAAATAAAATCTGAAAGTCAAATGTATGCCATTATTAAGTGACTTCAATACTCACTGACTGGCATGAAACCCTTTTAGCAGTAAGTGACAAAAATAAAGAAATATCTAGTTATCTTTAAAAAAGGATATATTTTGGATGTAAAATGCTTCCTTCAACACCATTTACATATGCTGTAGCAACTTTGAAATATTGGGCAGAGGAATTATTTTATATCCAAAATATATAAAAAATAATATAGTATTAAAAAATATAAATAACTAGGTACAATACAACAATTTTACAGAGATCCCATTTTCTATGCACAATAATGCTCTCCAGGGGTGTAGAGCATTAATTACACATTAACACACACACCCTGTTGGGCATTATTGCTTGCTTGGTGACCACTCACAGCTTATGCCTAAAAGCATGTGGTTATTGAACTAGGAGTGAGGTGTGGTCTGTGTATGACTTAAGGGTTGCAGCTCTAACATCCATCAAAAAAGGTGCCATCCCCAGATATTTTTCTGCTTCAGGGCTTAACAACAGAGACTTGAACCAGTCATGACAACCATGGATACACTATAGTTACCTAGCTGCCATCTGATGAAAACATGTTATACAAAAATGTTTATGGAAAAATATTTTGCTGTAGTTGTGTGACACTCTGTAGTAACGAGTTAGTTCAGAATAAACTAAAGCCTGTTGCTGCAATATATTCACCTGAAATAGTTGAGCCAGGGACTGGATCCTTCCTAGGTGCTTAAAATAACAGATTGATAGCCTCTCAGCCAATATGATGGTTCAATATAATTTTTTAATTAATGAGTTAAATTCTGAAATGGATTTAAGGCAAGCAAATGTCTCAACAACTCCCATACCTATGAATAGATCTCTAATTATTTTTAGATTGTTCCCTGATTGTGCAGGTAAGAAGGTGAAAGCTATGTCAGGAGAGAATGGAATTAACAATTGCTTGCACGTGCTTTTCATAAGCTGAAGCTGGGAATTCAGTGACATGCAAGACAGAATATTTAGAGATAAACTATTATATAAAAAAGTCTAAAAACATGACTAAAACTTCATGCATGCCAATCATATCAGTCATCAACCACCTTCTCCAGATCCTGGGGACCCCCTCATCTTAAACTTAAAGAGAGAAAAAATATTCTCCTTTGTGAAGCTGTAGCAAACTGTTGACTAATCGTGTTTTCTTCTCTAAAGCTGTTAAAAACTTTGCTACTCATATAACAAGCAGTTTCCTACAATCACCTTCACGCCAAATACTTTCAGAGCTTCAACTGTGACCACAAATGCAATTTCAATATGTGTGTATGAATCCTGTAGTCTGCACTCACCTGCCTTTAACACTTAGCCAACATGCCCTTACAACTCAAACATTTGTCTACATATATGAGCATTAGTCAGGAGAGAATCCATAAACAGATGATCATTTCATTTCATTTTCATTTTGCAAGGCAGGCTACATTTTATATTCCACACTGCCATTTATTCATCTATGACCATATCCCTAAAAGGTTATGAGCTTGGGGAATGTATTCCATATCACAGCAAGGCAATTTTACCCCACAAAGCTGTAGAGCTGTCCATTTACTTGGTAACTAGATGCTTGTTTCCTGTTTAGTATTCATTGTCTCTCTACCAGTGAATTGTTTGGTTAAATGCACCAAACACCACAATTGGGAACAGCAGCTGTGGCTGCTTTTAACAGGCACTCCATGGAACATGTTTTTCCTTTTTGTGTATAGACATTGGCCTGTATTCACTTGAAAAATGTTTCATGGTGCCCCTCTCCTACTATAATTCAATACTCCATTCCTAAAAGATGCTTGAAATATGAATCAGGAAGCATCAGAAAAGAATCTCGCAACAAAGCAACATCAAAGTTTTAAAAAAAAATATAGACCATATAAATTATATAATTTACGTGCATAAGCAGAGAAAGTGTGGTCTGCTGTTTGCAGTGTTGAGCATGTAATTTATACAGTTTATTTGATAATTTATAAAAAAAATTGAGGTTGCATTGGTGCTGCCATTTCTTATAAATTTCTAGTACCTATCTTATAAAAAACACAAAATATAGACAGACAGATTGATATAAATCTAACCACAAGCCATCTAATTCCAGAAACAGGCTGATCACATTTTCAGATTATAGTGGATATATTTCTGAGCATTGTGACTTGTGACTTTTAGAATAAAGCATATCTAATGGTATGTAAAATAGAAGTGCCTAAAAAATTGATGCAGGAAAGGCAAATCATCATTATAATCTCTGTTTAAAATGTTGGCAGTAAAAAAATTAAGATCATTTGGAAACTTCATAGAAAAAATTAAGCTATTGAAGCTGCACATTATTAAACTCACTGATCGCACAAAAGAGATAACCGTGTGTATGGTGTATTGTTTAATCAGGTCAAATTATGCTATAATGAGTAAGAAGTAAGGGAAAGCAAAACTTTAATGAAACCTCTGGGTCTGAGATTATCCAAATGTAGTGCTAATTGTGATTCTTTCTGCTGCAGTTGAGGACACTGTGTACCTCTTTCCAGTCTTAAGGTATTTGCTTAATCCTAATAAACCTAATGCCAGTCAGTCTTAACCATGTTGTTCTAATTACTTCTAATTAAAGGACTCTGTGCATTTAAATTTTAGTTGTACATTATAAATTTCAGATTCTTGTGAAAGTTAATCCTACTCATATGCATTTTTGAACTGGGCTAGCAGACAATACATTTCAGAAAAGACTGAAATCCTGTTAAATATATTCCCAACTTTTGAGCTTGTGACCTCATAGTCATATGTTTTACTGTAGGTTTAAATTTGTTGTATTCTAGAATATTCCTGTAGACTAATAATTAGTCATGGTTTTTGCCCCTCTTGTATTGCACGGTATTGAATACATGTATGCATATCACAGAAAGTCCTGTATAGAAACAAGAAAACTGTGGCTTGCTTCACTTTCCTCAGTTATGTCTCATCATGAGCTGTCCTTTCTTCCTTTCAGTTGTAGTGTCTTCATTCTGTTTTAGTTTACTTTATACAGCTATACTAGGCAAGACATCATACCTTTAATCTAAACACAAGTAAATGGAATGATAGTAGGTGAGAGTTATGGTTCTGTCATGTGTGTTCATTTATCCATCTGGCTGCGTCTTAATAATTTGGCCGTGTATTCCTTTAAATATTAATATGTCATTTGCAAGTCAGTTTCATTCTTGGTATTTTTCAGCTGTGTTTGCTCATATAGCATTTTGCAAGCTTACTTCATGGATTTACCACCTTCTTTTGAGATATATTTTCTATTTATTCATACGTTCATAGATTCATAGGTTGGTACTAGGCTATCAGTCCTACGGTCTATACAAGCCTAGCCATAACAATTCCCTGGCTATTTCTTCCCACACTATTTACTTCCCTGGACCCCTGTCTAGTAGGGCGATGGACGTGATCCCCGGGGTGAATTTCCTTTCTCCCATCCAATCGTCAAGGTTCCTTTTGAAGAGGGCCAAAGAGGCACTCTGCTTGACATGTATGGGCAGTCTATTCCAGAGTCTGGGGAGTCTCTGGGTCAGGAACCTATCCATCCAGCATGTTTTGTTTATTGTGATGACAAGATTTAGATCCCTGGAGCGTATGGCTCTGAACCCCTTTAAGACAATTATCCTGTTACATTCCTTCAAAACATGTCTTTTTTGGAAAACAATGTCCAAATTAGTTCTAACTTAGAAATTTTATAAATTCTGGAAAATGAAATACTCTTTTCTGTTACAATGTATGACAAAAGAATAACTAAATCAGGCCAGGTAATGTACTCTCATCGGGGGATTTACGTATGCTACTGGCAATTTGGGATTTATTTGAAATGCAGAAATCTGTAAGTTGCCTGTGAGGTAGATATGAATAGTCAATTAGCTGAGACAGAAATTGTTAAACTGTGTTCAGTGGTCTACCATGACTACACATTTAAATAGATAAAACAATAACATAAAATAACATAAATGAATAAATGGCTTTTCACCTAAACAGGAGTGGAGTATAGTGTTTATACACTTTCTGCTGGTGAAACTAGGTAGTTAAGCTAAAAGATAAAGCAGCTTTCCTAGTGTTGACAAGGCAGATTGTATCTGCTTCATGCAAGGGGGCATGGATGCATGCGCAGATTGTATCTGCTTCATGCAAGGGGGCATGGATGCATGCACATGACTCATCACTGTACACTGAGCATTCAGGAGGATTTGCTGTCTTAAGGCATAGCAAAGAAAAAACATTTTGATAATGTGGCTTGAAGGAGCTCATCATGTCTCTGCCTTCTTAAAATCTACTTTAGAAACTAAACCAATCCACCAGTAAGGGACCACGAGCCTATGGATCTGAAAATGGAGATGGACGCCAGACACAGAGGAAGTATAATTGCTAGAAGTAGATGGTCAAGCTGCTACCCTAACAAAAATAAATGAATCAGTGGGATTGGTGGTACAGACAGCTCACTGTGAGAGGGAGAGGGGTCCAACTCTAAAATCAGTGCATTACAATTCAAGAGCAGATTTTCTTTTTTTTTTTTTTTATGGGGAGGGGAGTGGATACAGATTTTGTAGTTTTCATTGCATTTTAATTTAAAGATTTTTGTTATTCAGTACTATGAGGGATTTGAAAACAGAATTAGTATATTTCATTGCTTCTTTCCTTTTTTATTTTATTTACACTTATTTGCAAATGTTCCTGTATACATACATTGTGTTCATAGTTTTCAAGAAAATGGCATTTGGGATTATCTATGTTATATTATATATCCACTGGTCTGTTTGTTTACTTGTTTCTGTTTTGTTTTCTTTTAGTTTTTTTACTGAGAAAGACCACCTGGCTTGGAAACAAGTTTTTAATGGAGGCATGGTTAGTAGAGCCACAAAAAGTAGCAATCAGTATAGAGTTTACAACTGAGCAAATATGCATATATGATACAAATATACAGAATACAGTTGATCGAATCTACTGTACATAAAAGATACATAGACATAATAGAACATGGTATAATGTTTGTCTAAAAGGTAATAGTTGATTGTATAAGATAATGAACATTGCTTAATAATATTACAGCAATTATTGGAGACATTTTGGAAACATTCAGAAGAGCAAATTATCTTCCGGAATCAAAGATAGTTTTTTTTTTTTTTTTGGAGGAATCAGGTTAGTAAAATACAACATATGTAGTGAAGCAAAGTAGGGTTAAGTAAAGGGCAGAATACAGTATGATAAACACAGAGGTGATTAAGTAATACTTACAAATCAAGGACCTATGAATACATTGGGAAAAGATCATTTAGATGGATTGAAAGCTGTCAGAGGTAGAGATTTATCCAGGTGGAGGAAGTATTGTTACAGAACAAGATATTCTAGAAATATGATTTTGCCATTTTGATATTTTATACTGCACAATATCCTATAATTCCTTCTTTAGTTGATGTATATCAGCTAATGCAGATTTGTCATTTGCTGTATGTTTTAGTTTTAGTTCATCGATTTCTTTTTGTATGTCTACCAGTTTTTTATCTCACTCTTTCCTTATATATATATATATATATATATATATATATATATATAGACATGGCATGATGTCAGCACTACATTATCAGTTTGTAGTATCAGTGGAGGACAAGATGCAATTAAAATCACCTGCTAATAGTAACTCACCTTTAGACTTTAATGTTATGGCATCTAAATGTTTTTTTCACAGCTTTAGTCCCAATACCCATTATCCAGTAGGTGTTTGCGAAAGTGTACATCTTTTATCTAGTTGTAATATGACTAAAGCAAGCATACCATTATTGTTGGAATATGAGTCAACTATTTCTGGAATTCTCATTAATTTTCTGTGTAAAATTAGGACACCTCTTCTCTTGTGGTTATAGTTTGAACTTACCAAAATCTTATAGTCCTTAAAAGTTAATTTGTTTAGATCTTTTGTTGCTAAGTGAAATTCCTGAATGAATGCAAAATCTGCTTTATGTAGCATTAAATATTTGATGACACTACTCATTTTCATGGGGTCGTTCTTCCCATTGACATTAATAGAGATGATATTAAATGTTATCATTTGATGGAGACTGCTATTATAAGTAACATTGAAAAGTACTTTCCTTGATTCATTTTGACAAATACAATTTCTAAAACTGTTATAGACAATTTAAAAACTCTAAGTTTGAAAACAATAAAACCGTAAATTTTAACAACCTTCTGTATGAATAAACTAAATCCAGGCTTACTAATATCTTGCATAGAAGCCACAAACTAACCCTCTCATGACATCTAGTGAAAATTCCTAGCTACTGCAGGTTAATAGCAAGCAGAAGGAAAACTGCATGTACTTTAAAAACATACAAGAGGAGAAATTCGATTTAATATACTATTTATGCATGAACTAAGAACATGAAGCTGTATGCATTATCTTGATTTTTTTTTTATCTAAACAGACTAAATAAGCTAAATTGATTAATCCTAATAATTATTTGTTCTTATGAGTAAATACAGTGCTAAAATGTTATTAAAGCATGAGAAAAGAAAAAAATGTATTTAAAATGGTCACTGTCAGAAACATATTTGCAATTCTTATGTAAATATAATTGTAGTTCAGATTAGATAAATCACTATTTACAGTAAAACATATGTTTATAAGATTTTTTTAGTTAAAAATAATTGCTAAATGAATGAAAACACAGTTCAAAATTATCATTCTTGAATCTAATTGGCTGAAAGAGTTCCGTGAAGAAAAACAGGTTCAAAGGTCATGCCTACTTCCTGAAAGACATCACAGATTGTTCTCCATGAGTCTGGGTGCTAACTGAAGCCTTTAGAAGCTCGAGCTTGTCACAAAAGTTGTCAAAATCCATCAAAAAAGTAAGTAGATGGGAATTTTCTTTTAAAGTGAAGCTTTTAAGCATAAAAGCACTTGTGGATGTTAATACCAGCTGTGAGCAATGTAAAAAAGCCATTTTATGTACCAATAACTTATAAAATGGTGAATATTTAAAATAAAAGCTCCAAATTACTAACCATACACATCTATAACATATATTAGTTAAATGGAGCACATTGCAGAAGTTCAGTTAAGTAGTAAATGTATGTATATTAATAAAACGTCAACACTTTCTTTTTAAATACTTATAAGCAACACAGCAAACATCTGTCCCTGTCCCCTTCAATAAACATATCATACCAAATGACATTTGACGACTTTTATTAAACTTTCATAAACATAATTTTGTTAACCAATATTTATTAATAACAACTGAACCATAGTATAGCTGATTTAATCACAGCATAATCCATGTAGTGTTAATCAGGACAGCGTGACCTCACTCATCCTGACCCAGTTAGCAGCGTCCATACCTCGCCTTGCTTACTTTACTTATGCAGAAGCATCCCACCACTCACTGCATTTATCAAGCAGCCACCAACTGATCACTTTCCACTCCCAATTCATTGAACTGAGCATCCAATAAAAGCAGGGGAACAGAAGGGGGGGCAAGCCTGTCCCTCTTCTCTGCCCACCAGCCTAACCAGACTGTTCCCCCTCCCTCTTACCAAATGTCCAACAACATAGGGGGGTTAAGTCAAACATCATTCAGTGTACACCATCCTCTCCAAACTAAGCTGGATCCTGTCATCAACTCCAAAAATACTGCCATACAAGTACTGAAAGTGGCCAATTGACTAAACAGTTGAAATACACCAATTATATCTCTCCAGTACTAAAAATTATAACCATACCTTTACATAACTTCTGTATATAACTAAATTATCGCCTATTCTTACTACCAGTATTAAACTTGCAATGAGGTCCAGGACATTCCCTGCCAAAGCAACATCAAAACCTTAAACCCAATGCCATGGGAACCACGTAAGGGCCGTAGCTTATGATCACATCTAACTGCAGGCCTATTTTCCCCACAAATTACATAATGCCCAAAAAGAAATTTTCCTTTCCTAATTCAAGTTAAGAGCAATTCTACCATCACACCAACTATCCAGCATTAATGATAAACATAATGACCATCTAGCGTTTGTTGATCAACAAACCACCTTCTGAATGACTAAAATACATCCATCACCTAAATGCCACATAAACTGTTAGCGTTATCATCCACGCAGCCACAGTACAAACAGCATCCTTAATCCGCTGCTTGTCCCTGGCCTTTAACTTCAAGCTTTTATTCCCATATGTTATCTATGCAGCCATTAAGTAGCTAAAACGTAGCATACCTCTGCAAAGAACCTTTTAACTCCCTGAAGCCTACAAAGCACCCAAATCCTGAAATATCACGGTAGTACCCGCATAACTAGAATGCTTCCTGAAACCCAATCTACCAAATTACCAAAGCAGAAGTGAAATGGTCCATGTGCTACTCTCTAAAAACCTTAAGCTATCATATGACATTACCAGTACTGACTTGAAGGTTAAATTTGTCATCCCAAGGATACCTACCATTAAAACAAACTCTGATGGCCCGTCATGCAGGACTCATCATTTACTCTCTACCAGCACAGAGAAACAACTGGATGAGGAACTATAATGTCACCTCAAGAGTTCTACCCATCTCCAACTTGGACAAAGGCAAGCAGTGCTGTACATGAAATTGCGATTTAAACTGGCTGGCTTGTAAAAGCCCTGTAGCCATTAGCCTAATAACTTTCTATGAACCTATGAGTGTTGTGACTCTACGTGTGGAAACCCCACACTCCCTACAGTGTTTTACACTGTCCGAACTTCTCTCTTCCTCACTTGCCACAGCAGTGCCCCAAACCACTGTAAGTCATACATGCCTTATTGAACATAAGTAAAGGATTATCTGTGACCTCACTGTGCCCCACTTCA
Source organism: Protopterus annectens (assembly GCF_019279795.1). NCBI lineage: Eukaryota > Metazoa > Chordata > Ceratodontiformes > Protopteridae > Protopterus > Protopterus annectens. Next base: position 1,277,578,023 of record NC_056737.1, read on the forward strand.
GCCACCAGAACATCTACCCCAGCAGAATGCTTTACATTTCAACGCTACTTACTTCAAGTCACTGACCATTGCTCACTCCACAGACAGCCTTCTGTGACCTTGTTGCACACCACTCTGGTGACCAGGGATTTCTAGTGACCAGCATATTTGGAACAGCAGGAACATCTACCCCCACAAATCATCTCCTTCTATATCTACTTCCTTCATGCCACTGACTGCTTCCCCCAGCAAAAGAAAGAAGACAGTAAATTCTCTGCACATGTACCAAAAATTCTTAATGACATTAGGCAGTGTCATGTTCCCCCCTCATTCCTGAACTGCACCTGCTACACTGCCCTGCCTAGCCTAATCTCAACCTATCATCTTACCCCCATCAAATCCTTTAACAGCCCAAGAAGGAACATACAACAACATTAAATCCATGACCCTCATTAAAACCCAAACTTTAAAGTGAGATACCAGACTGTAGTATGGTGCAACTAATAGCAATATACCTTGACTACCTCTTATTTCCACATAAAACCTATACAGCATGGTATAAGTTCAAATAAATTCATACCTTAAAACAGCCTCAGAATCATTTATGTAAAAACACCCTACAAGAATATGCCCATGCAATCAGTGAAGCTACTGATAAAGGGGTTGTTTAGATCACAGATGCCATGTACCTTAGAGGAAAATAAATATTTATTAATGCTCTGTCTCAGTAGTTTAAGCTAAACCATTTCAGTATGAACCAAAATAAGTTATGTGAACTGTAATAGCGTCCCTACTTCCCCCAACTAAACTGAAAAAAACTTTTCCTAGTGCATTGCAAAAATGGACATATAAAAGAGTTATATCAGAGTGACAGCGAGTTCCTTCCAATCATTTTCACTTTTACTTCCTCAATTAATTACCATTTCTTACCATACAGCTGTGTTATGAACTGAAATAAATTAAGCTACTGTCAAAAATGAGACAAATGCATCTAACCCTTTCCAGCCTCTGAAGAAATCCTGTAAAATTTAACAGTACACGACCCTATGGTTTCAAATCAAGTTTCTGGATGTCAACTATCTAGTGTGATACAAAGCAGATTAAACTCCCCAATATTCTTGTTTACAATAACTCCTATTTTAGTAATATCGGTTAGTATTAGGTATCTTTTCTCCCTTTACACTGTGGTCTATTCTCCAGTACTCTTAGCCTTCCCATGCATATCAAGTAAACCCAATTTAAAATAATTTGTCTTAATATTTCTAGGTACTGGAAGTACACCAGTTATATTAAGCAACAACAGTAGCCTATGACAGTGACCCAGTCATACCTACCAAAGATCTTATGTCCCTTCACATCCTGGATAACCATATAACCAAATAAAATAGGTCTCTATGAATTAAAATTAGCCAGGACAGTCTGTGGTAAATAATGCAAGTTGGCTATAATAAGACATGCAGGAAAAGAGAAGAACGCACCTGCAGTGGTCAAGAAATAACAGTACACCATTGCCTAACCATTTCCCATGCATCTTAGCTTAATTGAGAGAAATCCCAGTGGGGATAGTTCATTTTGACAAACCAAACATCTTTCCAAACCATATGGGTAACAACCCCCCTCCCAAGTCATCCTGCCATAGGAGATCAAGGCATCCATGGCACCCTCTGACTAGCTCATACTATTTCCAAAAACAACTTGTCCAGATGCACAACATGGTCAATAACTGTTTGCTTTGCAACCCCCTTATTGTCGACCAAAGTCTCTTTTGAAAGTATGTCTCTAGACATCTATCTAGCCATGAGATCCATACTGCACAACCCTCCAGTGCAAGAAATCAGAACAAATCCAAAAACATAGTAAACAAAGACAATAAAACAGGGACAAAGTGTCAGGGCTAGCTTCAGCTCCCCCACAATGCTGCGTTAATTATGAAAGCAATCAGAGACTGCATGAAAGAATGATTCCTTAAAATCATTTATATCTGACAACAGATGAACAAAAGCAGTTAAAATTGAGAGTACACCTCCTGAAATGAAACTCATATGTTATTATAAAGGCACAGCAATCCTTCTGTACAAGTACACCAGACAAATTAAAGAACACTGCAAACCTTACATCTGTATTTTTCTGCCGCTACCATGGTGGCCAATGAAATCCCTATTCTCCCTCTGTCTCACTCCTTCACCCTCCCTCTTATTAATTTATTTTTGCTTTACTAATTAATTACTTATTATTTCAAACAGGCAAACACAGTTTGCCTGAGCTTCCCAACTATGCCCTCATCGCCCATAACTGTCAGTGCCAAAGGAAGCATGCTTGATCTCAAAAACCCACATAATCATTTCCCTCAACTCAGCTGAGTAACAGAATGGTCATTCCACTTCACTCTTGAAATCACAACAAAAGAGAACACCAGCACAATCAAGCAAACAATAGCCTATCCACAGGACATACCTCTTAACCTGTCAAAGCAAAATTCTGGACCACTGCATAAAGAAATGTGCCGAAGGCCCCACAGACTAAGAAAGGCTTGAAAATATAGACAACGTTATATATTTTACTCTTACTGAAAAGTTCAGTAGCATAACATTTTTAACATTAACCTAGATGTTCGGCAGGGGATAAAGACTGGAATTCAAATGTCTGACAGTTTCGAACTGCAGTCTGCAACGATTTACCACTACTTTGCCAGAAGACCACTGTTTATGAAAACTGACTAAGATATGAAGCAAATCTGGACATTCTTCAAAAGTCTGAACAATTGAGAAATATAGTAGCCAACAAGTTTGTAAGCCAGACAAATACCTGTGCTCTAGCTACATGAAGGCTGAAATCTAAATATACCAAGCAGTACCAAGTAGCTAGAACAACAACTACCTGAATGCCCACCCCCCAATCCCCATAGGTTCATAGGTTCATAGGTTCATACTAGGCTATCTGACCTAGGGCATTTATAAGCCTAGCCAGAATGTGTTTGGCTTTCGCCACCCATTTTAAATTTATTTTGCTATGCCCTTTTTCGAGGTTAGTATACTGTGCCTCTGTCTAACAGTGACACAGAATTGATACCCGGAGTAAACCTATGATCTCCCATCCACTCATCAAGATTCCTCTTGAAGAGAGTCAATGAGGGACTCTGCCTAACCTGGACTGGGATTTTATTCCAGAGTGAAGAGAGCCTCTGGGTTATGAATCTGTCCCTCCAGCATGTCCTATTTATTTCAGTGCTGAGGTTCAAGTCTCTCGAGCACGTAGCTCGATGGGATTTGGATTTTCTGAGGTGCAGCATGTCCATTAATTCCGGGTTGGACATGGCTTTATACGTCAGGCACAGATCGCCTCTGAACAGGTGGTATGCCACTGAGTAGAGCTGGAGTTTCTTTAACCGGGCAGCATATGGCATCTGTTTGAGCCCTTTGATCCTCTTGGTGAGGTACTTTTGGGGTCTTTCCAGTTGCTGCAAGTGTCTGGTAAGGTACATCCCAAAAGGGGCATTGTACTCAATTATGGGCCTGATGAGGGATGAGTAAAGAGGCACGATGACGTCCCCTGATCTAGATGTGAATCCCTTCATGATTAGGTGGGCTATATAAAATGTTTTTTTAACCACTTTGGCCACGTGGCTGTCAAATGAGAGATTGCTATCAACTTGGGTCCCCAGGTCCCTAATTACTTCTTCTGTACTTAATGGATTACCACCTATGTGGTAATTTGTGGGCACTTTGTTTTTGCCAAAGGGGATGACTGTACACTTTTTGGCATTTAGCTTGAGGCCATGGCTCTGGTACCAGTTGTCTGTTTCTATGAGGCCCTTTTGGAGGATGCTTGTGTCGACTGAAAAGTCGATTATGGCGCCCAGTTTGCAGTCATCTGCGAACTTGGTCAGCCACAGTCCTTCCGTGTTGGCCTGTACCTCCGAGAAATATATACCGAACAAGAGAGGTCCCAGGACTGAGCCTTGTGGGACACCACTTGTAACTGGTTTGGAGTCTGACATGGCTCCAGCAATTCTAACCATGTGGGTTCTGTCCTTGAGCCAGTTTGCAATCCATCTAGTGACATAGGGGTTTATATTTAAGCTGGTGAGCTTATCTATAATGCCTGAGTGGGGTATTGTATCAAAGGCTTTTGCGAGGTCCAGGTAGGCTGTGTGGACCACCTTCCCTCGTCAATGGCCTTGGTGACTGTTTCAAAGAAATCAACCAGGTTTAAGAGGCAGGATCTGCCCTTAACAAAGCCGAACTGGGTAGGATCCAGTGTTTGTAGGTCCCCAATATCTTTATTTATGAGGTCCATGATGATCCTTTCCATAGCTTTGCAGACCAAGCTAGTCAGGCTTATGGGGTGATAGTTTCCAGGATCCGTTGAGGCACCACCTTTATGGAGAGGGACCACTGTTGCTGTACGCCACTCTTTGGGCACATATCCTGTAGTAAGGCTGAGATTGAACAGTAGTTTTATGTTTGGGTTTAGCTCTTCTTGGAGTTCATGTAGGACGCAGCCCGGGACACCATCTGGTCCCATTGATGCTGTGTTTTTGCTTTGGAGAGGGTGGCTCTTACCTGAGCATCTGAGATGTCAGGGGGGCAGCACTCTGCTGGGATAGATATTTGCCCTTTTGATGGGGAGGGGGGGGGTTGCGCTGAACCTGTCAGCTAGGATGTTGGCAATGTCTGTGGGTTCGGTGTATTTTTTGTCATTTTGGACTAATTCTGAGCATATCTGGGAATTACCACCCAGGTTCCTAACATAACTAAAGAAAGCCTTGTGATTATCCTTAGTGTCCTGTGCAATTTTTCTCTCGAAGCTAGCCTTAGACAATTTTATGTGTGCCCATAGTTTTTTGCTAATACTGATCAGTGATGCCTTCCCTTTTGGGATTTTGCTCTATCATTTAGTAGCTTCCTCCTTCTATTGTATAGTTTGTTTATGGCTGGGGTCCACCAGACAGGACGTCCTGCCTTTGGAGGATTGGGTCTTGGTTTTATTTGGGATCATGATCCATGCATTCCTGAAGGTGTTCATAGAATGTGTTTATAAAGGATTCTGCGGTCTGGGCCGTATTTTCCACAGGCCGGGGCTTTGAAGGATTCCACCTCAGTTTTGAGGAGTGTGAAATTTGCTTTAGAGATGTTTTTCACTGTGGTTTTCTGGGCAGGGGTGGGGTCAGGATGTGAATATCCAGTGAGATTAGTTTATGGTCTGATCTTACCAGTGAGGGATACACTTCTGGTCTGGAGCATAGAGTCCCCATGTTGGTGATGATCAGGTCCAGTATGTTTTCCCCTCTTGTGGGAGTGGTAACAAGTTGTTCCATAGCATTTGAGTTTATAAATTCTAGGAACCTTTGGGCTAGGGTGTTGGAGCTAGAGTAATGCTCCCAGTCTATGTTTGGGTAGTTGAAGTCGCCCAATATAATGGTGTTTGGAGAGACCTTCATATTTTCCAGTGTTCTCAGGAAGGCCGAATGGGGTTCCTGGGTTTGGGAGGGTGGTCTGTAGCAGGCTATAAACTGGAAGGCAGTTTTACCCACTGTTAGTTGCACATGGATAGTCTCTGATGATTCGTGCTTTGCCACCAACCGGGAGGTGTGGGTACCTTTGATGAATATCGATACTCCCCCTCCTTTTGTGGTTCGGTCCAAGTTTTGGGGCCAAAAAACATGGTATGAGGTATAACCTGGTAGTGCTGGGGTGCTCTCGGGAGCCCTGAACCAGGTTTCTGTTACTGCACAGATATCGATGTTCTCCATGCTAAGGAGAGTTTCGAAAGTGCATCTTGAGGTTTAGACTTCTGGCGTTGAGTAGCATTACTCTTAGTTTCTTATCCCTTGTGATACCTATGGAGGTGGGTTTGTCTTTTGAGCCTTGCCTAAAAAGGCACTATGGGGTAGCAAGAGCCTTTGCCAATATCCGAAATCCCAGGGTGACAGGTGCAAGCCGTCCCTAGCTAGCATCGTGGCTTGTTGAGCATATCATCCCAAGCTGACAGGCATTGGATCCCCTTTGAATGACACCAGTACTTAAGCCAATTGTTGAAATTGATCATCTTGTCTTCATATTGTGGCATCATTCTTGGTGAGGGTAAGATGCTACTCAAGGTCAGGGTCATACCGGCCTGGGCTACATGCTCAGAGAGCTCCTTTATGTCTCTTTTCATGTAGTCCAGGGAGGTACGTCTCAGGTCATTTACACCAGTATGGACAATGACTGAGTCATATTTGTACTTGCCTTGGAGTGACCTGAGTGCTTGTGTTATGTGGCGGATCCTAGCGCCCGACAGGCTGCTCACCATGACCCTCTCCTTGTTCAGCCTGGTGAGCGGGACGTCTGTGTGCCTGACGATAGAGTCACCTATTACAAGTGTATCAGGTGTGTTGTTTAGTCTTAAAGGCTGTGACTGTTTGGCACACTGGCTTTGTGAGATATGTGTTGCACGTGTTTTGTTTTGGGGTAGCGGCTGCTTGGGTGTCTGCTTTGGAGGTCTCTGCTGCTTCGGCAGATCCTTATTTAGAGCCTCCGAGTATGTTTTTGTGTGATTATGTGTTTGGTTTGCTGTCGTGGTAGGTGTATGTGAGACTGGAATTGTAGTGAGTGTGGTTTCCTTCTCCTCCTGACTGGTTATGCCAGTACTGAGTTGAGAGAGCTTAGCCTCCAGTTTGGCTATATGGTTGCATCTCTTACATGTGTTGGAATTTGTTGGGAGGAGGAGAGGGTTGTCTGTGTACATGAGGCAGTTGTAACATTGCCTCAAGATTCCCAGATTCACCAGCTGGACTGGAGAGGAGATTGACAACTGACCTTTGGACATGCTAGAATAATAATGGGAATTCCTTAATAATTGAAAACTAGGGCCAGTGGGGAGTGAGGGTGTAGTGCTTTTAATTTTTAGTGCTGACTTATATAATTGCTTTAGTGAGCAAGTGCCAGGTAACTTAAGTGCAATGTGTTACAGGTGACTTAAATGCAAAAACGACAAACAGTAACTTTCTTTCAAGTGAAACAAGGAAATAAGTATAATAATTTATGTCAATATTTAGCAATGGCGACCTTAAGTTGGCTGCCAGACAACCACTGGTTAGACATTTTGATGAAATCATGCAACAGACTCTGGACTGCTAAAACAAAAATTCAGCACCTTTATTACTGGTATTTTTTTTTATTGGCAGCTACAATTTACCAGAAGCAACCTCCAGAAAGATCCATACTGTTAGTATATGATACATATCAGCATGCCACTCATGAGCAAGGTGCACCTGTTGACAACATAACTCCAAGCCCATGAAAAGCCCCTAGCAGCTTAAGTGGAAATGCACTAGGACAGGAAATGCTATGGAGAAAGAAGGAGCACTCTATTCACTACCTGAACATAGACCCACCATGCTCCCACCCTCCAACCAACTTACAAAACTTCTTCGGAGCATTCTCTTTTTTTTATGTATTCTACAGTAGTATGTCATTTAAACTCCTTTTTTTTTTTTTTTTTTTTTTTTTTAACAGAACTCCCTCCTGAATGAAGCTAGCAAACCACTCACTCCACTGCCTGAAGCACAAACTCCCAATGGTCTAAGGTTTTAACAAGGGTGTGATGCATGTCTATCCTAGAAATGTGACCTTGCTTCATTGTGTGACACAGCCCTGAATACAAGCTGTTCAATCCCACTGTAACCAAAAAAGAAAACCTGGTAGACTGCCTCTTCAAATCAGAACCTCAGAGCTGAAAGAGCCTCTCTCCCTCCCTGAAGCAGACATGGAAAGAACCATATGATGCTCTGCAATAGGGAACCAGAGCATTCAGCAACATGCTCCTTCATTAACATGCACTATATTGAAACCATTCCCATGGCTACCACCAGCCCTTCTTGGCAGCCCCCAATCAATTATAAAAGACAGTCATGCTGTGTTCCCTATAAAAGAGTCTCAGAAATTACTGAAGAAGACCCTATTGTGACTAGCAACCCAATTTCTCTACTTTTTATTGTGCACAGATCTGAAGCATCAGCTTCCCTCCCTGCTTCACAAACACGATAAACCCATCGGTGCACCACCAACATGAAAACACCTAGCCTGGAAGAAACAAGCCCACAAGGAAGAGGGGAGAAATATATATGCATACATATATATATATATATATATATATATATATATATATATATATATATATATATATATATATATACCTGTATGAAACACCTACCTCCTTTGCACAGGCACTAAACAGTAACCTGAGGCCTACCAGTTCTCCAGGAATATCTAGGACGTCACTTGCTATAGCAAGCTCATGCCAAAATGTGATTCCTTCACAGCTACACTTACATAAAACCCCTTAAGCCCCTCCCAACCCTTACCTCATTTCCTCCCAATCATCCCTTGTGCCCATTTTACCCTTACCCGCCTTTTATCCTCTTAACTTCCAATACTATAATTAGCTAATTCTGCCGCCTCTGAAGATATCCCTGGAGAAATTGGTTTGTTACCAAACCACATTTGTCTCTCTTGCAGGGATTAAATACTATGACACTATGACTGAGACAGAAAGAGAAAGCATATACATGAAAAAATAAGTATAGGGTACAAAGGAAATATATATAGATATATGACATGAGTCAGTGGTTTTATGCCATTTCACTAGTGCTATGCCATATATGTAAGGAGATAAAAGTTTAAAATAATAATTTGCATTTGGAAGATATTTTTATTTACTTGAATTGTGAGAACTATGTATCATTTATAAAGTTAGCAAAGTCGTGGAAAAGATAATAGGAGAGAAATAAAAAGAAGTTACATTACCTTATGTGAAAGATTCCACATTATTTAAAAGGGAGAAAACAAGAACTTGTATGAAATGTGGTTATGTATAATCATTTATTTCTGGGTTTCTTTTTTTCTTTTATTATCCACTCATTTTTTGAAGCTTGCCTTTTTAAGTTCATTAAAGACTCCATGGGTTCAGGTTGACTTAAAATGTTCTTTTTTTGGACCAGTGTTGATGCTTCTTAGAGAGAGTCAAAAGTTTTCTTTCTTTCTGGCAGGGATAGTCTTACTCTTGTGGGAATATGAGTTGTGCTTTGATTCTTTCCTTTTTAGTGATTTTACTAAAGGGACACTTGCACTTCTTTTGGACATTACAAGAGGTGAAAAGTCATTGTCAAAGCTAATAGTTTGGTCACCAATTTTTAATGGAGCAAGGGACCAGGCAGTTTTTAAAACAAATTATTTGTCTTGAGTGGAGAGGATACAGAAGTTGTAGTTAAAGACCTGTGAGCCCTTTCTATCCTGAAGGATAGTGCATCAGGTAGGTTTAGGATTTTCGGAACCCAAGAAGTCAGGAAATTAATCATATTGTCTCCCTCCATCTGATCTGGGATGCCATAGATTCTTATGTTGATTTTTCTTGTTCTATTCAAAATGTCATCTATTTTTTTCAATGCATGTGGTGTTTTCTTGAAGAAGAAAGTCTATGTTTTTCTCGCTTTTGGTTGACCTATCGTCTATATCTGTTACATAATCTTCTAAAGCAGCAATCTAGGAATTTTGTTGTTTAAGATTTCATTTAACACAATATAAGTGAAAAGCCACCAACCGGTACGTATTGAAAATTTATTATAACAAAACGTACTTCGACCACACAAATTTAAAAACAAAATTAACCAGATATATGTAAGCGCTTTCGTTTAAAAAGTTTTAAACTTCATCAGACAATCCGTTACACCAAATCACTTTCTTTTATAACTTTTCATTGCTTCAAAAAGAAGACACATGACTCTTAAAACACACGCATGCCTAATACTACTATTTAGACAGTTTGAAAAATGCATTACCTTTACACCATATTTATGTAATACAATGAAATTTTTAAATTAAATTATCTAAATTTATATTAAATGGATAGTATATATATATATATATATATATATATATATATATATATATATATATGAACCAGAACTATATATATATTATATTCTATTATTAAATATTAAATAAAATTGATCTTTATAAATATAATAAATATAATAAATACACATAATGAATATAAACCTCAATAACACTATTCTTAAAATTTTTTTTTATTATTTTATGGAATGGTATCAAACATTTTTAAAATCCATGAATTTAAATATAAAAATAATAAATGATTAAAATAATATATAAAAAATATATATTATTCTAAAATTTCTTAATAATAAATAAATATTTTATATTCATAAGAAAAGAATCAATTAATATCTAAAAATCAAATTAACTCATTTCATCTTTAATTTTCTTTCTGTTTAATGCCATTAATTTTAATGTTGGCGCTATTGTAGTTATTTCATTTATTCCTGGCCATGTATCAGCTTGTAATTTAATTTGCCATTGTAAATCTTTTTGTTCGAGAATTAAACCCCAAGGGCTTCTATCTTCCATTTCAACATGATCTATAACTGTAAAATAAATTTGATGATTACTATATTCATTAATATGTTTAGCTAAAGCATTATTTACTTTATTTTTCTTAACAGAATATTCATGTTCATAGATCCTTTGAGATAAAACTCTCATTGTTTTTCCTATATAAAATATAGGACAGAAATCACACATAGCTGCATATACTACAGCTTTTGATTTACAATTATACTTATTTTTTAAAAAAATATGTTTTATTCTTTAAATAAAAAAAAATGTCCTACTTTTATTTTATGTCACCAATTACAAGTTCCACACTTTTTCATTCCACTTATTGTATTATTATTTTTCTTATTTTGGGTGTTTGATTTTAGTAGTTCTTTAAAACTTTTTCCTTTTCTTTATAAAATTTTAGGGAAACTATCTATATATTTTACATTGAAAATCATCCATTAAAATTGCCCAATTATTTACAAAAATTTCTCTTATTATTTGATGTTCTTGCGAATATGTAATTATTAATGCTTTTGTGAATTCTTTCTTATTTTCATCTCCTAACATTAAATGTTTATTAAATGTAGTATTTATTATAATCTCTTCATTAGTAGTTGCTATCATATTTTCAGCATCATTATTTAAATTAGTAATATTAATATTCGGCAATTTCAAAATCGGTGAAAAATGGCCGCTTGATCTTTTTTGTGTTACTTCTGTTATTATATTATCTATTAGAGCTGGTGGGTAATTTTTATTTAAAAACATACTTCTTAAAAAAACTACATTCTATTTAAAATTGTTCAAAATTAGTTACCATACGCGCCGCTCTAACAAGCTGACCTTTTATTACTGATTTTTTCTGATATTCTGTATGGCACTACTATAATGGAGAAAACTATTAGAATAAGATTCTTTTCTATGAATTACTGAAACATAAGTTTCATTTTCATAATCTTTAATTAAATTTATATCCAAATAATTAATATTATAATCACCTATGTTCCATGTAAATTTAAAAAATGAGGTAGTTTCATTTATATAAATTAAAAATTAATTTAAAATATCATGATTACCATTCCAAATATCATCCTGAAAGTGATGATAAGATTTAATAAATAAATGATACTTACTATTAAAAATACATTTTTTCTCCCAAAATGCCATTACTAAATTTGCATAAGTACCTCCACACGGTGAACCCATTGCAATACCTTTTTTCTGTAGATAAGATTTTTTATCAAATGTAATATAATTATTATTTAAATTTAATTCTAAAAGTTCAGTAATAAGATTGGTTAAATCATGATTGATACAATGTTCAATTAATACTTCATTAACCCATTCTAAACCAATATTTTGAGGAATTACTGTGTAGAGGTCACATACATCTATAGTTACCAAAACATCTTGCTTATTAAATTTTACTTCATTCATGTGTTCTAAAAATGTCCATGAGTCTTTACAAATATATTTTTCATTTTTAACAATCTTTTTAAACTCATAATCAACATATTTAGCACATGCTGATGTAATAGAATCCCTTCCATCTACCAATGGACGCATGGGAGGATCAAATACATTTTATGCATTTTTGGGTTTCCAAAAAAAATAGGAATTCTAGGTGTTATAATATTCAAATAATTATAAAAATCTATATCAATTTGTCTTTCTAAAAACATATAATTTATTTGTATATATATTTTTATATGCCAAATTTAATTCATTTAATAATATTTGTTCATATGTATCAGTTTGTAAAATTAAATTAAGCTTTTCATTATACAGTTCATTGCTCATAATAACAGCCCTTCCTCCTTTATCTGGCTTCATAATTCTATTTTTTTCTTTCTGTAAAGCCTTTAAAATATTTTGTTCTTTTTTACTTAAATTTGAGGGGTAATCAATCACTCTATTCCATTTATCTAAATTTTTTAACTGATATTCACAAACTTTTTCATACAATAATAATTTGGGGTGTAAAGGCGGGTTATAAGTTATACTAATATTGAACTTACAAGACTCATTACAAATAGTGTCATGATATATTAAAGAAAAATAAATTTTTCTTAAAACAATTTCATGTCAATCATTATTGTTGTAAAATCAAATGATTTAGAAGGAACAAAAGTATATCCTTTAGATAACAAATTTGCCACATCATGGTTAACTTCAATGTTAGAAAAGTTAAAAACTTTAAAATCTCCACCATTATTAACCGTAATATGCTTACAATCATACTCAGTCAATTCATTATGACACATTTGCATGTCCAGTTGATCATTCACTACCATTTACATCCAATGAAACATTATTGTCTAAGTTCTCCATTGTTTGTCCTTGGGCCTGGCCCCTTGAAACCCCACTGTCTGATAATTAGAGTAAGGGGTTTTATTTTTAAGTCTTTCTGATCGTCTCAGTTCTGGAAATTCTTCATTGTATACCAAGTCATTATTTTGTCCAATGTCAATATGATCTTGTGACTCATTATTTGATTTATTGCTATAATCGCCATAAAGTTTATTTCTTCTTTGCCCTCCTGGTGGGCTAGGATAGGCTAATCCATTAGCATACTGATTAATGTCTCTATCTAATTTATGCATTTTCCCATTCTTTAATTTGGTTATTTGTTGTTCGATACTATTATAAATCCTCAGCATCTCATATTGGACAGTATCAAAGGAAATGTCAGCTATAATAACTTTATCTAAATGATCTAAATCAACCATCAGCTGGTCTATTTGCAATTGATTATATTTAATTAACACGCTTAATAATTATTTCCCTCTCTTGTCAAACAACTGTAACAACTCAGTATGCATAGGAGAATTATGTACCAAACCAGTTGGGTAACGCCAAAGGCGTAACTCTTTCAGTACAATATTATGTTTGATACATTCATTTAAATAAGCGTTCTCCAACTGTAGCTTCCTACATTTAAGTAATTTAGTATCATAGTCATTGAGCTTTGAGTCAATAGTTTTATTACCTTGGTTTACATGTCCTGAGAACGCAAATGAAGCATCCAACCATTCCGTCAAAACCGGAATTGTTTTTCTTGTACCTTCTCTAAAAAACGGGGTATGCTCTTTCTCTCGATGTGATGGTACCTGGTGTATTTTATTATTAGAATTCATTTGGGTACCACAATTTTCTTTTAAAACTTCTCCACCATGTCTGGAATTGTCACCGCTAGTACCATTACTAATATCAAGGCATGCTGGCGTTAAATTAAAATCAAAAGAACCATTTGATTTCGAGCCATGTGAACCACCATTTACTTTACTCGCTTCTGAACTGTTTAGCCTCTCATACAAACCATCTACTCGTTCTGTCAGTTTCATAATCAACGCAGTCAGATTACCAATTGACCCTTCGGTCCTGTCCGTAGATTCATCCAGCTGTACGGCAGTTTCGCTTGGAACAACTAGCGACATGTCTTTACAAATGAACAAAATGATAACACAATATAAGCGAAAAGCCACCAACTGGTATTGAAAATTTATTATAACAAAACGTACTTCAACCACACAAATTTAAAAACAAAATTAACCAGATATATGTAAGTGCTTTCATTTAAAAAGTTTTAATCTTCATCAATCTGTTACACCACATCACTTCCTTTTATAACTTTTCTTTGCTTCAAAAAGAAGTCACATGACTCTTAAAACACACGCATGCCTAATACTACTATTTAGACAGTTTTCATTTAATAAGGTTATTTATTTGATTGGTGGTACCTTCCTTTATGTTGTCCACTTTTAAGTTTAATTTGTCAGTTTAACCCACCAAGTCTTGAACTGTAGTAAGGAGTGCCTGTATTTCTTTATTTATTGGAGTTTCTTGCTGAAAAAACTTGGTGCTGCTCATCTTCCTTTTTAAATGTAGATTCAATGTCCCTTCATTTGGAAAGTTTGACAGGAAAATATGAAAATTTTAGCTTAAAAATTGCACCAACTTGTAGCTTATGGCTTCCAAAATCTGATTTTAGTAGTTTCAAGCTTTTGTTGGTGAAATTGAATAAAATACCCTGTCAGGAAAAAAATGAAGACTCAGAGCTCAATAACTCTACTGCTTTCAGCTTGCCACCCAAGCCATGCCCAGCGCTATGGAGTTTTTGTGTGGGAAACCAGTTCAGTAGTGGTACCATCAGAAGGAAGAAGCTATTTTCCACATCAGAGTATGACTTCAGGATGAACAGCTTAGTTTAATTTCTTTAGAGTTTTGTACAAGGTTGGAGTATTTGAGCCAGGCTTCAGTGGAAATGATGGAGAGTTTGGCTGATATTCTGAAACTCTGTGAGTTAAATCATCAACATGCTTGATAAGGGATGAGTTAATGTGGGCAAGAGGAATGTTTATAATGAATATATTGAAATAATGGAGACAATTATTGAGCTTTGTTGCACTGCACCTGGTATGGGAAAAAAGGTGGCTTTGGATTATTACCACTTTATGCTTAGGTCCTGTTTAAACCATTATAGGGCTGAGGGTGAGAAAACAATGTCTGAGAGATAGCAGCGTATGATGGAGTGGGAGACTATAATAAAATGAAAATGGGCAGTACAAGGAAACTGTCTTTTCTATGTTTGTAAACATCATAAAGAAAAGACACAAGAGCAGTGTGAGTGCTATGAAAGGATGAAATCCATGCAGAAATGGGGAGAGGAGATTTTCATTTGAAAGATAGGTTTGTAGTTGAGTGTGTATAAATTTTACAAGGATCTTTAACAAAGGGCAGAGTATAGCAATGGATCTGAAGTAAGAGAGTTCATTAGAGGGGCCACCTATGTGTAGAGGGCAGGTATAGGATTATTTTCATGAGGTAGGAAATGGAGATTTCTGTACAGATCTATTTGTACTGTTAGAGACAAAGTAGGTAATTGAGGTATTTTGCAGGGAGGTATTCTGAAACAAGATTTACTGGGTTTTAGCTTAGTGGAATATCACTTTATCACAGATATGGGTACAGAATGGAGAGTATAAGAAATTAAAATTTTTGTTTGGTGGAGATTTAGTTGGTGGAACTATGTTGAGTCAGTTTCAGCAGGTAGGATATTGGAATGGTGGATTTCACTGCTATCCAAATATGAGTAATGGCAGATCAAAACTTTTTGGACTTTTATAATGCAGGTCCTTATGAATGGTAAAGTATTTTTCCTTTTTGTCGCTTGTTACTTTGGCTTTTATTATATTTTAAGTGATAATAGGATAGGTAGTTGTCAGGAGTTTTACTGACTGAACAGACACTCCATGCTTTGTCTCTGCATCTTATTAGTTGTTTATTATAGCAATAACCCACGCCTGGGTGTGGGTAATGCTGGATTTACCCACGGTCGGTGTGTTCTTCGCCCAAGTGGCCAAACAAAGGCAATCGTGGATAAATCCAGCATTGCCCACACCCAGAAGTGGGTTATTGCTATTATACAATTACATTATTTAAGAAAAAAAATAATTACTTTTCTTAAATAATGGCATTGTATAATGCCTCCTTGCTGTCCTTCCGCAGCTGTCTGGTATTCTGCGGCAGTTCTGATGTACTGCACATGCGTATGCCTACACAGTACATCAGAGCTCTGGGCAAAAGCAAAGGAGAAAGCAAGATCTCCGTTGCTTTTTACAAACTGTTTCGCTATGTTAAATGGGTTTAACATAGCGAGACAGCTTTAAAAAAAGCAAAGGGGAATCTCTGTTGCTTTTTTTAAAGCTGTCTCGCTATGTTAAAATAGCGAGACCGTTTTGAAAAAAGCAACGGAGAAAGCAAGATCTCAGTTGCTTTTTACAAACTGTCTCACTATGTTAAAGGGCTTTAACATAGTGAGACAGCTTTAAAAAAAGCAACGGAGAATCTCTGTTGCTTTTTTTAAAGCTGTCTCGCCATAGCTCTCAACCTTCCATCTCCAAAATGAGGAACACTCACCTTCATAATGTGGAACAAATGGGGGAAATGTGGAACACATACTAATGGCTTACTAACAACTTTAACTAAGAAGGTCATAGGATGGTTAAAATATGTTGGTTTTACTTATAAAGAAGATCCTTTAATGAATTAATATGATTAATTTCTATTTACCATGAATTTCACTTAAAAAAATTCTTAACACTGAATGTGTGACAGACTCTTTCAATGTGGAACTTTGAGGAACTTCAAGGAACATGAACTTTTTAAGACCCTAAATGAGAATGCCTCTGTAATGAGGTACACTTGAGCTGTGTGTCTTGCTATGTTAAACTTGTTTAGCATAGCAAGACAGTGTGAAGCAATGGAGATCTTGCATTCTCCGTTGTTGTAAAAAAAGAGTTATAGTAATGGAAAAACTCTGGGCAACCGAACCTTTTTCCATTACTATAACTCTGATTTACAACGTGCACGTTGACTAATCAGCGTGCACGTTTTTGAATATTAATGGGGGGTCGTTGTATAATTGTAATTATTAACCATGGAGCAGGATTATATGTAACTATTTTCTTTCTGAATGGGGCTTGATCATTTAAAATGTTAAATTATAACTGAAGTGTATCATGGCATAGATTAGGGGTAAATGTTTTAATATGCTCCAGTTGTAGAGTTTGAAAGTATATCTGCTAAATCTAGGTAATGTTTTCAAAAAGTTGAACAAGGTAGGTATGGAGTATTTAATGAGTGCCCATATGACATGTGTGGGATGGTGATGACAGATGGTATGGTAGAATTACAGATGAGGCTACACTTTCTGGGTTAATGGTTATAATCCAGTCTGACATCATCACTAGTTTTGATAAACCTAGTAATAGCATTGCTTAAATGGTTGAATCTCTAAATGTGACAACAGGAGGAGTTTATAGTTGCATGTGCATGACCAATAGTCTAAAAGATTTAGTTTATGTTAATGTCCCCTAGGATATTTTATAATATATATAGATATTAACTTAAGCCCATGAAAGTATATCTTCATTTGTGAATGGGTTGATTGTAGAGTTAGTAGACATATAAAGCACTGTTATGCAAATTGTTCTATGCATGCTGATTTGTGGGGTACTTGCCAGGATTTCAACATTGGAGAAGGAGGGGATTTAATTAGAAATCAGACTTAGTTAAACATTGTTTGAGAATTTAACATATATTGATTTGTAGGGCAGTTGTAAGGATTTCAGCATTGGAGAAGGACATTTTCTTAGAATGGAGACTAAGTTGTACATTGTTTGAGAATTTAATAGATTTTGATTTGTAGGGCACTTGCCAGAATTTCAGCATTGGAGAAGGAAGGGGGTTTCTTAGAACAGAGGCTTAGTTGGACACTGTTTGAGCATTTAACCAAAGTACTACTTGTTATTTTGGTGATATATTTAAGTTTAAAAACATTGTAGCCAGGTGGGAATATTTGTTCTTTTGGTTTCAGCCAGGCTTCAGTTATTATAAGGATCTCAGGGTTGTGAATGAGAATGTATTCACATTGAAATTGTAGTTTACTGCATAGGCTTATGAAGCGAGTGTTAAACAAATGTTAATGCTGAATACGTATGCTGAACTGTGTAGTTACGTCTACTATTCTACATTTTAAACAGTTATTTAACCAATGCTGTTCTGCTGCTTATGGGGTTGATGTTGCTATGCTTCTAATTG
Organism: Protopterus annectens; assembly: GCF_019279795.1. Classification (NCBI taxonomy): domain Eukaryota; kingdom Metazoa; phylum Chordata; order Ceratodontiformes; family Protopteridae; genus Protopterus; species Protopterus annectens. The sequence goes on from NC_056737.1 coordinate 1,277,595,986, forward strand.
AAATGGTAGCCTAGTAATTTGTGTAATGCCTACCTCTTCCATACTTCTCTCTCTCCTATTTCACCTCCCCTTGCTACCTCTCCTACACCCCATCCTTAACTCCAGACGTCCCTATCTATCAACTATAAAATCTCTATCTACAAGCTTACTTAACTAATTAACCTATTCTTCCTCCCCATTTTCAGTTCCCTTTCACTATGTGCTAAGAGAAACACCCACAGGAATTTCAAACCTAAAGGTCCTCACCAGTCTCCTGGTCTTGGTAAAGCAACAAATCTGCCTGCTACCTCCCAGGAAAACCCCCTGCAACAGTGTATGTTTTTATAGACTAAATCAGCTGAGTTTTGTGTAACCCGTCAATTATACTCTATCTGGTATGCACACTTGCCGGTCTCTAGGTACCTGCCTAATTTACCTAGTGTCTAGTCCCTACTACACCCTGACTAGCTATTTTATTACCATAATTTGTACTTCTACATGGTGAGATTGCGCTGCTAAAAGTAAATTAAGTGACGGAACGGGCTCGGTCAGGCAGATGTATCAAACAATAAAACTTACCTGCCTCATACTAACTGCATAACTGCAGCCTCGTGGTCTGGACCTGCTCCATTCGCTCACTTCATTCACTCACTCTGCTCTCCTACCCTACCTCCAAATTCCACCACCCCCATTACAACTAAATTTATACTTAGCCATAACCACACCCACCTACCATCTACCAATCCCATTCACACATACACACACCTCCCAATTAACTGTTGAAGCTCATTTCCTAACTTTCTGGATCCCATATAGCTGTACCCCTTCATCCTCTACCCACACCTCTACATCAACTCACCCTCCAAACAATGACAGGCTTAAAACAAACTCTACTACTTGGCACATCCAGTTCACTACTGCTCCGATTATACACCCTCTCAGCATATAATACTTCCCTACATTATATCACACACACTCCCTGGCATACCACCATCTATCAAACACCAAATTACCCATTTAAATCTCTTGTAGCCCCAGCCCTCCTCTACACAACCATCAATGACTATTATAACCTCAGAGTCCTCCCACAGCTAAATAAATCTCAGAACACACTTAGACTCACTAAGCTCCTATTTAAGCTCTCCAAACTCTATCATTAGCTATACAAACAACTTTGTCTAGCAGGAGACATAAACCCCAACCCCGGTCCCACCAACACTCAGCCTACACTACCAATTCCACCTCAACCAAACCTAGCTAACATCCACCAAAGAAACAAATCATCCCTACTCCTGCTCAACATTAATGTAAGAAGTATTGCAAAGAAAACTCATAATCTACATGCTTTACTATCCCATTACTCCCCTGATATAGTAACAATAACAGAAACCTGGCTGAACCTTCACATTGAAAGTAATGAGATCACACCTCTAGGCTACAACATCCTACGTAAAGACAGAACAAGTGAAAAAGGGGGTGGCATAGCAATCTTATACAATCATCACCTCTATCCCAGACATAGATAATGCAGAGATTCTTATAGCTAAATTAAATATTAACTCTAGCAAAAACCTTAACATTATAGTAGGATACATACCACCTGGTAACAACAGTTCTAGTGTTGAAAACCTATTACAGTGGTGCTCCATTCGCCTTCTCCAAGAGACCATAATCATTGGAGATTTCAATATTGATTGGCACCTATGCTCCTCACAAAGTTCAAATATTCACATGAACCTTTATGGGTTCACCCAAACCATCACAGCTCCCACTTGAACCGATAAGGTCTCTAAACGAAAGTCTATACTAGACTGGATTCTGCTAAACTCGCCCCACCTAGTATCCCACTCAGGCCATTTCCCTGATAACATGAGTGACCACAGCCCTACATGTCTCCTTTGAGATTGTATCCACCCAGCACACCAAACTACCTACCGTACAATCAGGAATAAAAAATATTTTAATCCTGACAACTTTATCTCTGCTCTAAAAAACTGCCACTGGGAACATCTCAAACATATACCCTTAGATGAGGCTGCACTCTCTTTCAACAACATCTTTCTTTATATTCTCAACACTCACGCACCACCAAGACATGTTAGAGTCAAAGCCATCTATGTCCCCTGGCTAACCAAAAAAAAACAGATCCCTACTTAAAGCCAGAGATAAAGCCTGGTCACTGTACCCTAATGATAAATCTAATACCACTAAACAAAACTTCCATGAACTTCGAAATAAAGCCAAAAACAGATTAAAATGGACAAATCCAAGTACTACCTAAATAACCAAAACAAGCACCAGAAAATCCACAAAAGTTCTGGGCAGCAGTTAAAAACCTATTACAACCAGGTAATATTGTTACTCCCACTCCAGAAACAACTAACAGCAATGAAGGCATAGCTATCCAATTCAATACCTTCTTCACAGAATCCATTCTAACTCTAATGAACAAATAATCTAACACTAATACCCCACCAGAATCAATCAATAGTACACCCTCACAAGACACCTCCACCCAATTTAAATTACACCCAGTATCCACCAGATAGATCAATAAGCATCTGAAAAATACTAAAACCTACATTAGCTGCCGACAGCCTTCTGAATGACTATCTTAAAATCACAGCAGAAGTAATCTCCTATACTATAGCCATACTCATAAACAGATCAATAGCTGAAGTACATGCCCCCTCTATCTGAAAAATATTACACATACTACCCCTTCACAAAGACAGGACCACATATGAACTTACTAACTACTGCCCCATTGCCATTCTTTAACCCTTATCCAAGATCCTAGAAAGAATAGTACACACAAAGCTCATGAAATACCTTACCTCACAAAACCTACTATCTAGTACCCAGCGTGGCTTTCATCCTGCACATAGTACAACAACTGCCCTACCTTAACAAAGTTAGCCAACATAGAATCAACTCTCAGTTTGTATCAGCCTTATTCCTAGACCTGTCAAAAGCCTTTGACATGGTCAACCATAATAAACTCATTAATGTCCTTTCCTCCCTCAACATTAATATCACAACTTTTAACTGGTTCCAGCACTACCTAGCAGATAGACAACAAGCCGTTTGTTGGCAACAAACCCTCTCTCACACCCTCCCATTCACTATAGGGGTCCCTCAAGGCTCCATCCTTGGACCACTCCTATTCTTACTATTTACCAACCAGTTACACTCTGCTACCCCCCCATGCCAGCATAATTCAGTATGCTGATGACTCACACCTGATCTGTGCAGCTCCATCCCTTGCAGTCCTCTAAACCCTTACCCAATATGCTTTCCTATCAGTGAAAAACTGGCTAACCAACTCCCACCTGATACTAAATCCCAATAAAACTAACCTCTTACTGTTATGTCCCACTAGGACTGCATTCCCCCCCCAACTTTCAACATTTTCTCTACAAATAACACCATCATAACTCCAACTACCCATACCAAGCTACTTGGGATAGTAATTGACAACAATCTAAAATTTGACCTCCATATAGATCAAACCATCAAAACATTCCACAGGAAGCTAGGCCTCCTATACAGAAATGCCCAGTTTCTAACAACTATTACAAGAACCACCATGGTCAGAACCCACATGCTATCTACACTTCTATATGCATCTCCTATCCTTATCAACCTACGTAAATCAGACCTTAACAAACTTGAAGCCTGCTACAATAAAATAGCTAAATTTGCCACTAAATCACCATGTAGGTCACATCACTGCCAGTCCTTCAAACAGCTTGGTTGGCTTGAAGTCCCACAACTCCTACACTTTAACCAGTTAAGCCTAGCCCATCAAATTCTACACCACCCAAACAAAACACCACCCCTCAGACATCTAATCCAGCCATACTCTGCTCCTAGATCCCTCTGCTCAGACAATAAACACTTACTACAAGTTATTAGAGCAAAAAACTCATCTGGAGAAGGCCTTTTCTCCAAATACACTTACAACTTATGGAACACCCTACCTACTACTCTAGTCTCCAGTTCCTCATCAAAACAATTCAAATCATTCCTGAAAAATCACCTAGCAAACTCCTGGCTTTGCCCCTGCATTCCCCCAGGATAAGCCTCACCCTAAACATTAACTCACTTTCTAAACCCTCGGTATATCTAAATATGGTCTTTCTCTAAACTACCATTAAATAAATGTACATCCATGACAACAAATATTAACAAATTCTCTGTAGGTAAGTATGTATTGCAAATGCTACTTGTGCAGCTTTTTTACTGCTGTAACACCACAAAAAGTTTTGTTGATATAATTCACATGTAATACTTGTCTGATTTGTTGATTTGTTTATATGCCAATGTATTATTTGGAGCTTTTCTCCCCGGGCCTCCACTGAAAATGGGCACATGCCCAGCTGGACTTTCCCAGTAAACAAATGTAAGAATAAAAATTAAAAAAAAATAAAAAATAAAATCTGAGGCAGAATAGTTTGTGTATCATAAGGGGATATGAAAGGTGTTTAACAATATTAAGGAAAGATTAGGTAGTTAAAGAGCAATAACTTGTTGTGGAATCTAAGCTTGGATCATGGTAAATATCTCAAGTAAGTAGTATTTTTATTGCTGCATGGTAGGTAGAATGCCTATTGCTTAGTATATATAACAGGACTAAAGTACTTTCTAGATTTGATGGTAAGGTAGTGTGGTTTCAGTAGGTGGACAAAAGTTAAGTTAAAGAGTGATAGAGAGATGGCACAGTATGTCAAAGTATTCCTATTGCTATACAAATGCAGGTATGAAGCTGTATGAAAGCCTGATATGAAGGTACAGTGACAGAATATGGCTACAGAGGGTCTATATAAAAAAAATGAAGAGGTGTTTAATCGAACACCTCTTTGTCGACACACAAAAAGTGAATGCACTAAACCGTGAACGCTCAAAACAGCGCAAAGTCCTCCATGTTGTTATGTTTGAAAGTGTGTGTATGTGTGTGTGTGTGTGTTTGTGCTAGTGATTTCTTTCCTAGGGAAAGAAATCGCTGTTTTGAGCATTCACGTTTTAGTGCATTCGCTCTTTATGTGTCATCAAAGAGGTGTTCGATTAAACACCTCTTTGGTCTTTTGATATAGACCCGGCTACGGATAATGCTTAACAAAGAAAAGTGGATGGTAAAAGATAGAGAATATTGGAGTGAAGAGGGAAGACAAAAAAGCAAATGTATTAGAGAGATTCAGTGCCTTTTAGAGGTGGGGTGGATGCTGAAGAATTACATGGTTATTGTAGTAGAAAAACAGAGATGAATGATAGAAGAAAGCAGGGACATTGTTTGAAAATTGGGTTGAACTGAAAAGTAGGGGATGTGATGTGCTGATTGAGCAGTGATGTGGTGATTAAAGGCTGTGTGCTTGTAGTCAAAAGAGGGAGAAATTTTGAGGATAATGTCTGATGGAAGGGTAGGGTGGGTAAAAATTCTAGAATATGAATAATAAATGTTTGGTAGGAGGGATCTGAGGAATTGTTATGTCATGGCAGTCTGTCTATTGTGTGGTGCGGAATGAGGATAGGAGGATGGGATAGCTAAATGATTGTGTGTAGTGCGGAATGAGGATAGGAGGATGGGATAGCTAAATGATTGTGTGTAGTGCGGAATGAGGATAGGAGGGTGGGATAGGTAAATGATTGTTGGCTAAAAGTACTGCATAGGGAGCATGACAGGAATTGTTCACATAATGAAAATAATGATAATAGTTGGTATTTTGGGTAAAACGTGTTTGCAGGAATGGTTGGTGGAGCACAAATGTAAATAAAACTGGTGGGAGTAGCATAGGAGAATGAAATAAATCTCCGGTGTTATGTGTCTCTCTACTGAAATTTCTTGTAATAGTCAACATTATCTGTTTGAACAATGTTGTTATCCTCTCTCTATTAGTTAATGTACAAATAAATAATTATTGATGCTTTATAAAGGAACAATTCATTTTACTTGAAGAGATCAGAGGCATATCACTTCTTCAGAGTTATTTTAATTATTTCCTTTAGATTGATGGATAATTCTAATTGGACTATTTTATTATGCAGAAATTACTGTAGCAATGGTGATACACTGCAGGAAAATAGGTCAACATTTGCTATGGTCAGTTAGAAAATGTTGTATAGAAAGGATTTGTACTGCAGTTAGCACAAGATACTCAACAAGGCCTACAACCATTACTCGTCTTAGAAACCACAATTTGAGCCAAACCGTTTATTAAAACACAATCTCTAGCACCTCGGCTTGCATCAAGCCTTCAAGGAGTAAAATTCATCATAAAACACACTCATATAAATACCAGCAGCCCTCCACTAATTAAATACAATGATATGATTATATAATACAATTAAGTTATCATTTAACTATTTAAATTAAACTTTATCAGCCTCCTGGGGTCAATGTCAAATATTTCAGTATAAATATGGCTTCTTTATGCAACAATTTATTTGTTATATATTCACTTTATTCAGAATATACTTTCTCCAAAACAGTAGCTTGTAAGCTACTCACATCACTATTATGTATACATTTAAAATGTTGTGCCAAAGGGCTTTCAAGTTTACCAGCTCTAATACCTCTAAAATGCTCTTGTAGTCTGGTCTTAAAAGCCCTTTTAGTTTTTCCTATATAAAAAAGTTTGCACCCACATCGAATAGCATATATAACTCCTTCAGTAACAGAATTAAAATGCTCCTTAACTGTAAAAGCTGACCCATTAATCTTAGGAAAAGTTTTCACCACATATTCACAGCTGATACACCTTCCACACTGGAAGGTGCCCACCTCTTTAATAACTTGTGCTGGTATTTTGAACTGAGTATGGACAACAACGTCCTTAATGTTACTTCCCCTTTTATAAGAAAAAACAGGTGGTTGAGTTGTAAAACTCTGTAAGTCCCAGTATTTTCTCAAAAAATCCCAATAATGCAGTAACATTTTCTTAATAGAAAGACTTAAAATATTATATGTGGTTACTATAAAAAAAACTCTTACTATCTACATTTTTTTTTCAAAATTATTATATCTATAATAAGGTTTAATTGCACCTTCCTTATTCAAAAATTTCTGTAGAGCATTTTTCACTATGTGTTTAGCATATCCCCTCTTAAGAAACATTTCAGCAGTACACAACAGTTCCTCCTTCATATTTTCAAAAATTACTACACAACCTAGAAATTCATGAAAATTCTCCATATGGAAGGGAATTAATCATGTGGGATGGATGACAACTAGACCCCACTAAAAACTGATTTACTTCATTCAACTTTTGATGTATCTTCGTTTTAATCAAACTGTTATGTTGTCCTCCCAAAGCTAGATCCAAAAATCTTACTCTGGCCCCATATTATAAACCATCAGAAGTAATTCCCAACCTATTATGATTTAAACTTTCTACAAACTCCATTAACTGATCCCTTCTTCCTTCACAAATAAAAAGGAGGTCATCAATAAATCTAAAATATTTTAACATGAATTTTCCATAAAAATCACTCCTATATATGTATTCTGACTCAAACATCCCCAAGAACAAATTTGTGTACATGGGAGCAAAAGGCAAACCCATTGTTATCCCCTGTAACTGATGGTATATTGTTTCTTCTAACACAAAATAGTTGTTCGTCAAACAAAAAAATACTAATTCCATGACATAAATTGCTAAAGGTGAGTCTCCCAAGTACAACCTTAAAGCTTCCATGCCAAACAAATGTTTAATATTAGTATATAAACTCCTTACATCTATAGAAATCCAATACATATTGGGATTCCACCTGATATTATTAATTTTATTTAAAAAATCTAAAGAATCGTTAATATATGATGGCAGCTTAATTGCTTCTTTCAACAAAAAATTGTGAATTACCACACCGACATTATGTAAAACATATTTGACAGCTGAGACAATTGGTCTACCAGGGGGTTGTAAGATATCCTTGTGGATCTTAGATAGGCAATAAAAATATGCCATACCTGTATTAATACATATTAACTTTTTATCCACATCTGAATCCAACCAATACCTCAGCCTCATCCCTTTATTAGATTCACATAGCTATCTCTAGCTTCTTGATACTGTGTGATATCCACTACCTCATATGTTTCTTTGTCATTCAATAAACTCAGACCCATATTCAAATATTGAGAAATTGCATAATCACAATTTGATTACCCTTGTCAGAAGGTTTTATAACAAAATAATGATGATTACTACAAGTTACTATTGTTTGCCACTCATTTTTGGCTAAATTATATTCCACTTCTTTGGTATTAAACATTTTTAGCATCTTTTCCAACTCAAAATCCACCATACCATGGAATTTACATATTCCTTCATATCTGAACGGTAGCATAAAATTACTTTTAGCTTGAATATTAGTAGCATCAAGTATACAATAAGCATTGCATTCATTTTATAAAGCTGACATACATGACACAAAAGATTCATCGGATGACAAACTGCCATTCACAATATCACATATACTACTCACAGCATCACTACTATATTCATTATAACACGGATTTCTTTTCTGAAAGAGATCTTTCAGATGTAAATTACGAACTAGTTGGAATAATTCAATTTTATATTGAAGTAATCTAGGTACAACCTTGGGAACAAATGTAAGCCCACAACATAAAGCAGAATACAGATATTCACTAATACTCTGTCCTGATATATTAACAATTATGTTGTGATCACTATCACCAACAGAATCAGTTCAGCCTGGTTCTCTTACCACCACACTGTGAGGTAGATTCACAAAACTGTTCCTGTTGAGGAAGTCCTCACTTACTCTGTCTGTTATCATTCTTCTGAAAGTTGTACCTCATATAATGTTGATTCCTAGCTTCTGTTGAAGGTAGAAAGGCTTCTTCATCATCAAAATAATTAAAAAAAAACTGCTATTATCATTAGAAGTAGCCTCTCCATGTTGGCTCTTTTCTTCTGCTTGCCCCTGAAAGCATACGTGAGAACACCTTCTCTGATTGGACGACCTAAAAAAGGCCATATCACTTTCATAGTCTCATAGGTCTCTTCTTATTTTATATACTTTTTGTTCCACTAATTGCTCTTCTAATGCTGTGAGTTTAGATTGTATGTCTTCCAAGCAGGATTCAAGTCTAGCTTTATCAATAAGTACAGTCAAATTGGAGCACACAATGGAAATCTCCACCATAACTTTATTTAATTTTACCCCATCTCTCTTAGCAAGAATAGTGATCCACTCTATGGAACACTTATGTGCTGCTTTCTCCCCATCTCTGTTTAAATATTTTATCTTCTGAATCAGTTAAATCAGAAGGCATAGACAGGGATTTCACAGTCCTCAGTCCTCATGGAGAAACATCCAACTCCACATATCTCTGAAGGCTCACCATATTATAATACACAGACATTTCTGTTATAAGCAATTGCTCCAATTTATTGCGTAAAGTAACAGCCTCAGCTGAAAGGTCTGTGGCATGCTTACCCACCACAGTGAATGGATTATGGGAACATTTACCCCTAGTTTCATTAAGGAATCTTTCCCATACCGTGGAAGAAAGCACTTCATCACTAGTCGCTATTCTATCATCCCTCTCTCTGAAGAAACTGTCCAGGGTACGCTGAGTAGAATCCATAACTTCATCTCGAAAAAGATGAGGAAAATCAACTGCTGGATCTCTGGTCATAACAATTATTGTCTCAACCACAAAAGGAAAATGATAAATCCAAGAAACCACAATGTCATTACCTGTCTTGTCTGAATATATACAAGACCTGCACAGTATTCTAGACTAGATGGAAATATTTACATTCTCAGCTTTCCTACAAAATCCAAGTTCATTATCTTAACAAAAGGAGATATTATCCAGTGAATATCAATCTTAGGATTCCAAGATGGTGGTCGACTAGATTGCACCCTATCTTTAGAGCTCCTACTACTCCTATAAACATTACAAAGTTAACGCAGTTAAAAAGCTAAATACTATACATAAGAAGAGAGCTCAATCGCTCCAATCTGCTTTTCTTCAAATCTGGAGGGTGAATGACTTACTTTTAACAAAAGAAGTAACTTAACTCTATATTTGTGCCTGGAGACCCTCGCCACGTGCATCTAAGGGGCCCGGGAAACCACTACTAGAGCACAAAAATCATCGCTTCTGGACCATGGCTGATGGTACAGTAAACATGGAAACACAACAGTCTAAAGCTAAGGCTTCTGAAATAATATCTCCAATAAAAGATATACCCTCAAAAAGGCAGAAAACCACTAAACAACTAGCCGATAATAGCAAATCAAACCCAAAAGGAAAAGCGGATACCAACTTTCACTTAGAACATCTTAAGTCACTACTACAACCAATCCATGAAGCCATACAAGGCTTTTCAGAACAACTTATGGATTTTGGAAAATCTATAAACCAGGTTATACAAAGAATAGACATTCTTGAACAAAAAAGTCAAGCAAACGATCTACTGATCCAATCCCTCTCAGAAGATCTTTGCGCAAAAAACACTATGCTCTCAGACCTGCAAGCTAAAATAACGGATCTAGAGGCCAGGAGCCGTCGAAATAATATAATAATTAAAGGTCTCCCTGAATTCTACAACAACCAAAATCTGTTGTCAATTTCTAAACAGATATTTGTGGCTCTACTGGGAGTGGAAAACAACACCGACAACTTGAGAGTGGAGAGAGCACACAGAGCCTTACACAAGTGCCAAGAATCCATCACCCTGCGCCATATATACACCAAACTACTAAACTTTCAAGATACACAAAAAATACTAATATCAGCAAAAAAACAGAAAAACTTTATGTGGAACAAATACAAACTTACTTTCTCTCCTGATTTGCCTCACATAATAAAAATGAACAGACAAAAATTAACCCCTTTTTGTGCAGATCTGATTAATAGAAAAGTGAAGTTTCAAATGCGCTACCCGAACACCCTGATTTTTTCCTATAAAGAAAAAAGATACTTGGCTAATAATCCCATGGAGGCAAAAGAAGCTTTTATTAAAGCCTTCAACAAATATCGAGATGTGTAACTTACTTATGCCCTTGTTCTTTCACCTATTTTCTTAATCGCAAAAAATGAGCTGGAGTCAATCCCGGACTGTATGATGTATCCGGATTCAACATCATATATCTGATCCTGCCTTTATTACCCTCAGGGTTCATATATTCTTACTTACTTTTACAGACCCTGACTGTACATGAAAATAGTTTTTTTTATATACTGCTGTGTGTGTTTTACTCTGAAATGGAACCTGGATACAGTGGGCTTCAGCTGCATACAGATCAACAAAGTGTGACCATTCTGGTGGAACACTGCTAAGATGCTTTACTTGTCACTCCTAATTAAACAATTACACATATACCACGATATTGTTCATCATGATGTTTTCTCTAAAAGAGACCATCTACAGCTTTATAACTGTTCTTTAATCTAATGTGTGGAGGCTTTCCCAGTGCACCAAACAGCTCTGTATGATCAGCACTCAACTATCTATGTCAAATACCGGACTTCTGTGTGAATATGCGAAGGTGCTTAAACTGCACTCGCTGTATATAAATATACACTCATATACCTGATAAGCCCAATTGCTTAGGCTTAAAATTTTCTTAAATTTTCATAAAATACAGAGAGTTTAATACTCTCATAACATTACTTGAATGGATCCACTGGAGGTTTTTCTGTCGCTTTACTGTTTTAATAACCAATAACTATCTTTTAAAACAAACAGTTCCATATGTTCAGAATTGATGAGTAATTTTATAATTTTATGATACATATCTATAAGAATACCTTATAACCCTACTATACACTTTAATCTGCTCTTATTTCACATACTAAATTGATCTTTTATACTGCTAGAATTAAAGTTTCTGCTTATGTTATTTCTCTAACTAAGTCATAAGTCACAATATGTCAAGCCCATTATAAAATCTGTCAAGATTGGTTTTGTGCTATTGGCTGATACCCAATATATCTATAGAAAAGCGAACTACATTATTTGATTGCATTTTGTAAATTGCTGTCATTCTAATAGGTTCATAGGTTCATACTAGGCTATCTGCCCTAGGGCATTTATAAGCCTAGCCAGAATGTGTTTGGCTTTCGCCACCCATTTTAAATTTATTTTGCTATGCCCTTTGTTAGTATACTGTGCCTCTGTCTAACAGTGACACAGAAGTGATACTAAACCGATCTCCCATCCACTCATCAAGATTCCTCTTGAAGAGAGTCAATGAGGACTCTGCCTAACCTGGACTGGGATTTTATTCCAGAGTGAAGGGAGCCTCTTGGTTATGAATCTGTCCCTCCAGCATGTCCTATTTATTTCAGTGCTGAGGTTCAAGTCTCTTGAGCTCGTAGCTCGATGGGATTTGGATTTTCTGAGGTGCAGCATGTCCATTAATTCCGGGTTGGACATGGCTTCAGGCACAGATCGCCTCTGAACAGGTGGTATGCCACTGAGTAGAGCTGGAGTTTCTTTAACCGGGCAGCATATGGCATCTGTTTGAGCCCTTTGATCCTCTTGGTGAGGTACTTTTGGGGTCTTTCCAGTTGCTGCAGGTGTCTGGTAAAGTACATCCCAAAAGGGGCATTGTACTCAATTATGGGCCTGATGAGGGATGAGTAAAGAGGCACGATGATGTCCCCTGATCTAGATGTGAATCCCTTCATGATTAGGTGGGCTATATAAAATGTTTTTCTAACCACTTTGGCCACGTGGTTGTCAAATGAGAGATTGCTATCAACTTGGTTCCCCAGGTCCCTAATTACTTCTTCTGTACTTAATGGATTACCACCTATGTGGAAATTTGTGGGCACTTTGTTTGGATGACTATACACTTTTGGCATTTAGCTTAAGGCCATGGCTCTGGCACCAGTTGTCTGTTTCTATGTGGCCCTTTTGGAGGATGCTTGTGTCGGCTGGGGAGTCGATTATCAGTTTGCAGTCATCTGCGAACTTGGTCAGCCACAGTCCTTCCATGTTGGCCTGTACCTCCGAGAAATATATACCGAACAAGAGAGGTCCCAGGACTGAGCCTTGTGAGACACCACTTGTAACTGGTTTGGAGTCTGACATGGCTCCAGCAATTCTAACCATGTGGGTTCTGTCCTTGAGCCAATTTGCAATCCATCTAGTGACATAGGGGTTTATATTTAAGCTGGTGAGCTTGTCTATAATGCCCGAGTGGGGTATTGTATCAAAGGCTTTTGCGAGGTCCAGGTAGGCTGTGTGGACCACCTTCCTCTCGTCAATGGCCTTGGTGACTCTTTCAAAGAAATCAACCAGGTTTAAGAGGCAGGATCTGCCCTTAACAAAGCCGAACTGGGTAGGATCCAGTGTTTGTAGGTCCCCAATATCTTTATTTATGAGGTCCATAATGATCCTTTCCATAGTTTTGCAGACCAAGCTAGTCAGGCTTATGGGGCGATAGTTTCCAGGATCCGTTGAGGCACCACCTTTATGGAGAGGGACCACTGTTGCTGTACGCCACTCTTTGGGCACATATCTTGTAGTAAGGCTGAGATTGAACAGTAGTTTTATGTTTGGGTTTAGCTCTTCTTGGAGTTCATGTAGGATGCAGCCCGGGACACCGTCTGGTCCCATTGATGCTGTGTTTTTGCTTTGGAGAGGGCGGCTCTTACCTGAGCATCTGAGATGTCAGGGGCAGCACTCTGCTGGGATAGATATTTGCCCTTTGGTGGGGAGTTTGCGCTGAACCTGTCAGCTAGGATGTTGGCAATGTCTGTGGGTTCGGTGTATTTTTTGTCATTTTGGACTAATTCTGAGCATATCTGGGAATTACCACCCAGGTTCCTAACATAACTAAAGAAAGCCTTGTGATTAGTGTCCTGTACAATTTTTCTCTCAAAGCTGGCCTTAGACAATTTTATGTGTGCCTGTACTTTTTGCTAATACTAATCAGTGATGCCTTCCATTTTTGGGATTTTGCTCTATCATTTAGTAGCTTCCTCCTTCTATTGTATAGTTTGTTTATGGGTCCACCAGACAGGACGCCTGCCTTTGGAGGATTGGGTCTTGGTTTTATTTGGGATTGCATGATCCATGCATTGCTGAAGGTGTTCATAGAATGCGTTAATGGATTCTGCAGTCTGGGTTGTATTTTCCACAGGCCCGGGGGCTTTGAAGGATTCCACCTCAGTTTTGAGGAGTGTGAAATTTGCTTTAGAGAAGTTTTTCACTGTGGTTTTCTGGGCAGGGGGGGATGTGAATATCCAGTGAGATTAGTTTATGGTCTGATCTTACCATCGAGGGATACACTTCTGGTCTGGAGCACAGAGTCCCCATGTTGGTGATGATCAGGTCCAGTATGTTTTCCCCTCTTGTGGGAGTGGTAACAAGTTGTTTCATAGCATTTGAGTTTATAAATTCTAGGAACCTTTACTTAAGATTCAATCAGATAACCACAAATAACTTAATAACGATCCTTGACAGACGATACTTTACTTTCTTAAACTTTTTCTTTTTATCTTACACCTAAATACAACCCTACAAATTGCATATTCCGATGGTACTCTCTTCATAATTTCTTCTCTATTTACTATCTCCCGCTATTCACCTGTATTATCATACTAAAACCTATCTAAATTTCACTGCTTTTTTAACTATTTGCTCTCCATCTTGCACTTGACATCACTTATCTCTTAGGTTCTCTTTCAACTATATATTTGGCTACTCCTACATATTTCCTTAATATTTCTCTCTCTTTTTCTTTTCTTTTACAATAGAGCTCATGGATGCTTAGGATTTTTGGGTCCTAGTATGACAGATCTTTGGATGTGCTTTGTTTTGTATATATGTACAGTGTTATTTACTATGCAGTTAGTCCTGGTAAGGACTTTCTATATATCATTTGTTTCTTTAATAATTATTTCACTAACCAATATTATGTGTTCACTTAAATATTGTTTGAATATTCCTTCTAATACAGAACGAGGGTGGATAGGCACCGGGGTGGGATGAAAGGAATACTCTGTTACCATTCCTATTAATATTGCTTCCTATATAAAGTCTTATTTCACAGATAATGTTATGTCATGGTCTCTAAGTTTTCTCGCAATTTTATATATGAATTATATAGTAACCCTTACATGTTTTACAAATCTTGATTTTGCTTACTGATGATGATACAGATTGATTCATGGAATGTTAGAGGGCTTCAAAATAAGTCTAAAACATCTCTCCTTTTTCATTTACTACTTAAATTTCAGGCTAACTTATGTTTTTTACAGGAGACACATATGCAAAAGGTGGATTGGACTAAAGAAAGGAAAAAACAATGGATAAAAAACATCATTGCTGCGGGTAACAGCTCAAACTCTAAAGGTGTAGCCATTATAGTCAAAAATAATTTTCAGGGGGATATTATTGAGGAAAAAGCTGATGACAATGGTGAATGGTGCTTTTTTTACTTCTCGTCTCCATTATTTGAATAAACCAATTCATTTGTTTAATGTATTTGGTCCATGCACTCAACAACACATTTTTATATTAGAGATACATAATATTCTCTCAAACTTTAATGATCATCATATTATTATAGGTGGAGACTGGAATGCTATAATAGACCCTAATACAGATTGTACTAGCAAATCTCCCTCCTACAACTTTCAATCATCCATAGCCATAGAGGAATTAATGCTCGACTTCAAACTCTTGGACACCATTTCGTACAGTGGACTCCTATCTAAAAAAGATTCATTTACATATTACTCGAAATGTTACAATACATGGTCAAGACTAGATTTCTTTCTAATATCTGATGCCCTCTCCCATCTTAAAATTAATTTTTATATAGAACCCAGATTCTTTTCCTATCACTCAAAAACATCCCTAAAAATTAACCTTGACTCAAACCCATCTTCATTCTCTCGCTCTAACAACTGGACATTAAATAATAATTTGCTCACAAATAAAGACATAACCCAAACAATTGCAAATTCATTACTCAATCTAAGCCCTAATCTTATTAATTCCAATATCCCACCGGATATTCAATGGGCTGCCTGTAAAGCTTATATCAGAGGTATTATTATTAATAAAGCCTCTTATCTTAAGAAACTCTATAATAATAGAGATTCTACCCTCACTATGAAAATCTCTAAACTAGAAAAACAACATAGAATCAACCCAGATCCTAAGTTATATAAAGAACTAACAGATTCACAAAAAGAACTACTACAACTTCATCAACAAAACCTCTCTTTTTCAGAACAAAAACTCATTGCAACCTACTCAGAATGGACACAAATCCCATCTAAATTTTTAGCAAGGATAATTAGAAATAATCAGGCCCCGCCCAGAATTTCACTCTTACACTTTCAAAACAAAATTTATAATTCAGACTCTGAAATTTTACAATTATTTTCGTCTCTATACTCAAATATTTATTCTAAAAAGACCAACCCATACATGGAAAACTTTCTAAAATCTATCAATTTCTAAGGATTCCCAAAAGGATATGCTTTCTGCCCCCTTAAACCTTCAGGAAATCTCATCTATCATTACCAATCTTAAAGCAAATAAATCCCCTGGTCCATATGGTTTTACAGCTGAATTCTTCAAAACCTTCAATACTATAATCTCCCCTATTCTTCTAAAAGTATTTAATTACATAATAGACAATGGTATTTCAGATATACACTGGAACACATCAAAAACAATTCTAATTCTGAAAAACAATAAAGATAAAACTGATTCTCAGAACTATCGGCCCATCTCTCTGATAAATATTGATATTAAGATTCTTGCAACCTTACTGGCGAATAGATTGAAAAATGTCTTACCTTCTCTAATCTCCTTGGATCAAGCAGGATTTACGAAACATAGGCACACATGGGACAACACTTTGACCTTGGATTCCTTAATTCACTTTACCAAAAAAGATAAGAACCCACTCTATGCATTAACATTAGACGCTTCAAAAGCCTTTGAAAGGGTTAATTGGGACTTCCTATTTCAAACTATAGCTTATTTCAGCATACCCACCGTCTTTATACATAGAATAAAAATTTTATACCAAAATTCATATACCTACATACAGATTAACAAAAAATTGTCCAAACCCTTAAAGATAACAAACGGTACAAGACAGGGTTGTCCCTTATCCCCCTTTCTCTTTAATCTATTTATAGAATCATTGTTCCTATATATTGCACAAAATACCTACCATGTAATTCCCAAAGTATTAAACACTAAAATATTACTGTCTACCTTTGCAGACGACTTGAATCTCTATTTTCAACTCCCTAACACTGACCTCAACAAGATTGTTAATTCTATTAACATGTTCTCAAAAGCCTCTGACTATCAAATTAATCTTAAAAAAATGCACATCTTCCCTATCAATCGTCTAGCTCACAAACCTAAATATTTCCCGAACTCTTTCTTTAAGATAATATTTGATATTAAATATTTAGGGATCCACTTTGAACATAATCAACTCTCTATGTTCCATAATAATATGCTCAGAACTTGGTCAAAAATAATTTTAGACCTTCGCAGGTGGGAATTAATGAATCTCTCTTTATTATCTAAATCAGCGATAATTAAAATGAACATTCTTCCCAGACTTCTCTATCAAGTTAACGCTTCAGACTAGATAATATCCAAGTCATTTCTATCCAAGATTATTAAAGAACTTGCTAAATTTATCTGGTTTCCTAAATCAGTTAGAATCTCATACTCTAAACTCTCACTTCCTAAAAATAAAGGTGGTCTTGGTCTCCCAAATCTCCATCTCTACTATACTATTGCCTGTGCTAACAGAATTCTGTCTATTGCGAATCTTAATTCTAAAGAATATAATTCCTATCCTACCTGGTCTAAAATATGGTACTAACATATCTTAACCAATAAAACTAATCCTGCTGCCCTTCCTTTTTTACCTTTGGACCTTATAGACAAATTAAAATTATCCATCAATTTAAAACAAAAAATTAGACACTTCCAAAATTTATTAAAACTTATTAAACTAGATAATGTTCTTCCTCTACTTCAACCTTTGCACTTAAATCCCAATATCAAAATAAACAATATGTCAATCAATCTTTCTAACTTCCATCTTATTAAAAACTTTACAGTTTGGGACATACTTAAACACAAAAATGAATCACTTACCAACCTTTGCATAACCCTTAATGTCAATAAGAAATACTTAACAATTCTCCGACAGTTGCGAGAGCTAACTATATCAAAATTTGCCCATCTAATGACCAACTGCCAAGATATCACAAAACTAGAGATCATTATTCAGACTCTGACCTTACCAGAGAAAATGCTCTCAAATTCATATAAACTTATATCATCTATAATTTATGAGTCAGATTGTCTTTTCTCTAGCTATTGGGATAACTATAACTCTCAACTGTCGGAGAAACAGAAACTTTCGGCTATAAGAAACACCTTAGATTTCTCCCCTTTCAAGAAACTTGTCTGTACACAATTAATGATTAATAATAATGCATACTATACCCCCTCTATATTATTCAAGTTTGATCCGAAAAAATCTCCCTCGTGTCCATGTTGTCCTTCTACAAAGGCTGATCTCTTACATGTTTTATGGTCATGTAAACACTCACATAAACGTTGGTCCTCCTTAAAAGTCCATCTTCAAAAAATGGGCTACCATAAATCAACTCTTTCTTGAGAACTAGCCATTCTTCATATACCCACCAGATTTCTCTCCAAATTTGACACACATATTCTGTTTTTTTTATGCTCACTCATAAAGCTCTATATCACTAAAAACTGGTTAGATCG
>NC_056737.1:1277617246-1277697246 GCF_019279795.1 Protopterus annectens
AAAGTGCAACCATATAGAGGCAAATACCACATCCATCTCACCATGTCCAACTTAGTATATACAAAACAACTTATCACATCATAGCTTACTACAGGACTCCATCTATGTTCACAATAGCCCATGCCTCCTACAAAATGAGTATAGAGTCCATATGTATTAAGCCAAATACCGTTTTCCTTGGAATTTTCAATTATCCCACCTCAACTGGAAGACTTATACATCCTAAACATGCATTTCCAGAGATTTCTTCATTTCATAAATACAAACTCCTTTGACCAGTTAATCAGCACCCCAACCAGGGGAGATAAAAGCATAGACTTGGTCCTTACCAAAAGGGGACAGCTCTGCTGCCCATCTATTGTAACCTCCTTTATGGTCAAATTGGACTACAAGTCAATCACATTCACCTTAAGACTGAATCTTGAAGAATACTCCAGTACTTCAGTATTTATAGACTATGCAAAGGCTAATCTACTAAAAATGAGTGAAGACCTGACTCAAATCAAAAATCCCATCCACTTTGATGATTATGTGGAACCCTTTCCTGCTAAATTCCATTCATGTGTTCTTCTCAGAAATAAATGCAATGCCAAATTAAAAAAAAAATCCCTATAGTTGAACCTTAATATAAACAGGCTCTATAATGAAAGAAAAAAAATAATTGCACACAAAAATAAACTTCCAAGACACCAGATATGTTTTTGTTAAATAAAATGAGGAACTCTATATCCTGATCAAATCAACCAAAGCAGGACGTGAGTTAAATACACACACCCAGGGAAGGAGGACACTAGATGCCAACCAAGATGGCTGCCTAAGCCCAAAGCTCTAGACAGGTCCTGTACATATTTGGATAAATGATACTCCCACAGAGAAAAGCTATCCAGAAGGAAAGACAGTGAGCATGAATGAAAGGAAGAATAGATATCTTTCTTTAACGCTGCAAATATGGAGACAACAGTGCATTTTGTTTGAAAAGGTAATCACTGTAGGCCAAGATATGAGTTCCTTGAAACAATCAATAAAACAGCAACAAGCAGAAGTGGAAAGACTACTAAAGAAGTTGTAAGATGTGTAGAAAAATAATGCTGGCCTGCAGGAGCAGATTCACAGAATTTAGGAACAAAAAAGACATAATAATAATAATACAGGTTGAAAAGATGAATCATCTTGAAAATCACTCAAGAAGGAATAACATCAGGATAACTGGAATACAATAGAGAGTAAGCAACAGGGAAATGGAACAATTTTAATGTATTTATTAAAAGAGAGATTTGTGATACCAGCAAATCATGAAACACTAAGAGACAGATGATACACAGACTGTGAAAGCAGCACCAAGAAGCAGCAGAAAGCAGACCCGGGCATGTTCTGTCATTTTCCATTACTTTGCTGTGAAAAATGAAGTAATTAAGCAAGCAAAGAGACTTATAGTTATCCCATTTGCAAAGATACTCTTAAAACTGGTCAAAAATTACTCAGAAATAGTCTGTAAGAGAAAGAAAGTTATGCTGGAGATAATAAAATAAATTAAGAATGAATGAACAGCTGCATGGCTGAAATACTTTAAATTTCTGGTAGCACAGAAGGAAGGTGAATGGTTCATGCTACACAAAATGGAGGGTACTCAATGTTTACGTGAAGATATTACAGTCAGCTAAACAACTCTGGCAGTAAAAATCAGAATTGTCTGACTGGGGGAGCAGCCTTAGACATAGAAGAGGTGATGCAGAGGCACTGGGAGAATGTCGGATGCTAAAACCTCTGCAGGGAAGATGACAAGATGAGGAAGTATAGAGGGGTCACATACCAGTCAAAGAGATGAGAAGGAAAAGAAAAACAAAAACAAAAAAAAAAAAAAAAAAACAAATTACAATGACAACCACAATGGGTTGAGAAAAGAGACAAGAAGGTGAAGGGAAACAAGTGGATGAGGTATATCAAAGGGACAGAAGAATGAAAAGTCTCACCCAAGGGAGATTTGGCCACAAGCAGAAGCAGAGAAAGACAAAGGAGAGATGTAAGAAGATGGGCCATGCCAAATTAACAAAAAAGGCATGTCATATGGTTTGGGAGATTCAGAAGTTTACTTCCGGACAAACGAGGGAGAAAATAAGCTGGGTAGTAGCATTTATGATGGATAACAGAGTAGTAAAGGTGAAAGGTAGGATTACAAATGAAATTAAAGTGACCATATAAAGAAAGACACAATAAATAAGTGGAAGGAATGGACACTACAAGGCAGGTGATTGTGAACAGTTCAGAAAGGATATATTTAAAGAAACAGGTCCTTATCTTGCAAAACAAACCCCAGGAAGCACAACATCAAAACTTTACAAACAATGGGATTAACTGAATTTATTCCCAGGGTAATGATGGGCTATGCAGTTGGGGGGTGGGTGAGAAAGCCACTAGGTAAGCGATAAATTGTTTGTAACTACTTACTGATGCACAGTAAACTGCAGTACAGATAATTTGAATGACTAATTAATGATTGTAATGTAACAACCAGGGGTATGGAAAGGATTGTATCATAGAATGTATCAGAGAAACAAGGGAAATGTAAACAACAAACTAGAGATAAATGTGAAATAAAGAAACATGGAGATAGGATTACGTTGTATGGTAGCAGCTGGGAAAGCAGGGAGGGGTGGGCAAAAATAATTATGTGGAGCACTGGGAATTCATCAGTAGAAGGAGAACACAGAAAAGGTGAAAAGGTTAATGGGGATGGGTAAGACATTGTTTGATTGCAAGAAACAAGATATAAAATCAGTTATGATTACTCAAAGGGAGAAACTGGCAGCAAATTAGGGGAAGAAAAGATGGGAGTAGCAATTGTATTAAACAGATGGCTTTAGGCAGTCACATAGAAAGCAATAACAAGTAGACAGGTAAATAGTTCATCTAGCAGAGAAGGTGGAATGTGCCTGCTGGACTGTTGAAAAAACAAAACAAAACAAAAAAGTATGCCTCTAATAAGAAGGATCCTACAAGAACTTTTTTTTTCTTTCTTGCTAATTAGGCATGGAGCAGAAGAGGTGGAATGGAGATAATATGCTGGACAACAATGTCGGTTTGGAAATGGAAAAAGACAGGTTGTATGGAAGGAGGAAATACAACAAAAAATTGAGACAAGAAGGGAGGGTGGTTGGGCATATGGAGGTAAATGTATCAAAATGAGTGGGAATACACCATCACAGGAAACATTTTGGTAAAGGCAAGTAGGTCAGACAGGTTCCTAGGGAAGGAAAACATAATGGTAATAATGAAAGAGCTCCTAATACATCAGAGACCCAAATCAGATCATGCAACAGTGAGACTTAAAGTATGTGTGCAGCAAGAGGAAACATTGAATACGGCTAGAGGTGGGCTAGCTACAACTGAAAAGAGACAAAGGAAAAAGAAACACTGCAAGGACTACTAAAACAGTCAATACAGGACAACATGAAAGACAGACAAAATGAAAAAATACTGGTGGAATTGGATCAAGGTTACTGTCTGGGAAGAACTGATGAATACAGAAGGAAAGAAGGATAGATGACTGAGGAGTTGGAGGGAGAGTTAATTGTGCCATAAAAAAGTTGGACAAAATCAAAATGGAAGAGAAGCAATAAAATGGAATTGGAGAATAAAATTATTATGGGGCGAAAAGTTCAACAACCGTACTGGATGGACAACTTGTGGATAGTGGTAGAGACACACGAGAAACAACCAGCGAATAAACACAAGATGAAGCAGGCAATGATAGATATACAGAAGATAAGGGAAGAGGATAGTGTATATTTTGAAGAGGGCATCCTAATCAGGGAAAATTTTGAGGAATACTCTAGAGAGATCTTCAATCAGCCAGAAGGGACAAAGGCCTCACAATGAAATTGAGGAAAGAATGTAGAGGGATATTAACAAAGAGACAAGCTGAAAGCAGCAGAGACAAGGGGTGAGATAAGGTAAGTCATATACAACATGATGGAGATAAAAGCTGGTGAGTCAAATTTAGTCTCCCAAGAGTTCTAAAATGAGAAGGGGAGGAAATGTGAAAGGTCCTAAAGGAAGAATGCAAGAGAAAAACAAGCCTTAGGTAAAACATGCAGGAATATGAGGAGGGCCAGGGTAACCATGATAGATAAAGGGGGAGGAAAAGGGAAGAAAGTGGAAAATTAGGAGGCTTATTTCTTTAATTAATGTAGATATCAAGACATTGGCAAATGCATTGGGTGGAATACAAGAAGAGCAAAATGGCCTCATGAAGAGAAGGAGGACAGAAAAAATAGTGGGACCTGAAGGAATTTATGCAAAGGGATTAAAAGAAGCAGGAAGGGAATGGTTGGATTTTCCTTTTTGCCCTGCAGCAGTACTTTCATATGGTAAGGTGTGAATTCCTATAAAAGGCACTGCAACAAAGACAGGTGGGGGAAAACCTTATATGATGGATGCAGGTGACATAACAAGATTCAGAAATTAAAATACTCACAAATGTAGGAGTACAGGGTTGCTCACTATCCCCAGCCCTATTCACTCTTATAATGCAGTTTCTGGCAGTGGAAGTCAGACACAATTTAGTGATGCTTGAAGAAGGGGGGGGGGTAAAGTATTATTTTGTGTTATATATCTATGCTATAGCACGGCTAAGAGGTTACCTGTATCTAGCATACAAGGCATCCTCTGACCCATTACTGATGGATTTACTGCACATCAACAAATCAAATTGGATGAAAATGACTTGGTCTAAACCTCTTCTACAACATCAACATAATGGTTTGGATGGACAGGCATATCTTGTTGCTCTGGAACAGATCCCCCCACATAAAATAAAGTTCATTTGTATTCATATCAACTACAACTTTTATCTATGGATGGGAGCAGAAAATTTGCCCCAGGACTATCCCTTGAAGAACTAATGACAGAGGCAGCTCCTATTTGCTTTATCTCATGCATGGGTTCCCTCAAATTATCTATGGCATGATGCAGTTATTGTCATTGGGTTAATATATAATTATCGACCACATGATGGGTAAGGTAAATCTAGAACCAAATGGGATAGTTTACTTCAAGAACTAAAAGAGCAACTTGCTAGGCTTTAAACAGCCTACAAGGGCAGCTAGCCTAGTACTTACCTATGAACCTATATGAAGATGACTGTATGTTAATGTCAGAGAATGTAGCAAGAGCAGAGGAATTATAAGAGAGGCATATAATAATTTAAGGAAGTGGGGTGGGGGATTCAGGTGCAGCAACAAAAAGGCAGTTGTTAAATTAGGAAATAAGAAGAGGAAAGAGAGAAAGAGGTTATATAAAAGAAGAGATCTACAAATACCAAGGATTCTACATTGGGAACATGGTAAGAGAGACAATCAGGAAAAACCTAGAAGAAGTTGGAAAAAGGTAAGGGGTACTTTCCAGAGAGTTAGGACAAGACTTATAAGTTCCTTTGAAGAATTCATGCAGCAGGTATGATGATACTATAAAAAATCCTCTACCTATTCCACAACATACAAATTGATTCTAGGGATAAATGTCTAAAATAAATGCAAAAAAAATGTGAATGAATACGAAGGTGGGAGATTGGCATAATGGTTATGATGTTTACCTTGCAGACACAAGGTGTAGGGTTTGATTTTGATGTGGGGTAATAGGCTAGGATTAAAATGGTCCACAAGGGCAGTTAGTCTAGTAATAATCTATGAACCTATCTATAACCAGGGCTAGGGGCTCCCACATATCCCAACATATGCACTGATATAGAATATCATTCACTGGATAGAAACAGATGACAAGGAGGTTAAGGAGAATAAATTATGGGACAAGAAAACATGTAGCCATTACTATAGAAAATAAAGAGTGCAGCAGTAAAAGAACCAGAATGCATGAAATTAGGTGAAAGGAACCTCTAAAAACTATGGGGAACAGAAGGGTCTGGGGCAAAAATAAGGAAGATAAATGAAGAAATCTAGAGAATTTGGTATGCAGATAAAGGGGTTCAGGAAAGATTTAAAACAACGGAAGAGTTCCTAAAGGAACACAGAATGCTAGAAACTCAATGTTAGAACTATGTGGTAGTCAGAGAAACCTAAAAATGAATATAGAGAGGGCATCAGGAGAAAGGAATAGGCAGGAAAGTAGAGCAAAATGAGAAAATGAGAGAGAATGGTTCCCTGGTGGAAATGGAAGAGGGTTAGGAAGTAAAGAACTATAAAGATGTAATGAAGCAGTAAAAAAAAGAAGGAGCAAGATCAATGATGAGAGAATGAGAAAGAATTGGGAAGATGAAGGATGGAAGAGAGTTAGTTGGATAACCTTTCCCATGTTACTTCACCCTACACTATCTATACCTTTAATCTCCTTCCTGCTTGTATCGCGGTCCCGCTCTGTCCATTCAATCAGCTTTACATCTGGAATTGTATTTTATTTCTATTTCTAAAGTACCTTGTTTTATTTGAAAATGTTATATTTACTCAGCGCGTCTTTAAATGAAAATTTTATTGACTTATTTATATTAAATGTTAGGTCTGTAAATATTATGCTGTTTCTACTTGTAATGTTTTTCAGGTAATGCACAGAGGTCTATTTTTCCTTTTTTTCCTCAGGTCTACAAGGAAGAGGGGTCTTGCATGACTTGAACAATCTTGGTTAATGATAGCTACATACATATACACACACACATAAATCAATAAATAAACAAAGCATAAACAATAACGTGGTTCTTGATATCATCATTTCTGAAGGAGGAAGCCCATTGGTGCTTCCTAAATGTTGGCATTTGCGCTTCATACATGTAGTGGGGGGGATTCCATATACTTAGATTAAATTAACTTCACTCCAAGATCATCCAGAGGAAAAGAACATCATTCATTTTAAAGCTTATTTATGAACATTGTCCTTTCTTGAAGTTATAGTTATCCCTAACTAAGAATAATTATGTCTAAGGTTTCTGGGAGATGAAGCCACCCCAAATATGGGAGCAGAAAGACTTATCCTCCAAAAAACTTCACTGCCTTTCATATTTATGGTTTTCTATAGTGAATTAAACATTAAGCTGTCTTAAAAAAGCATAGATACTGACTTTTGAAGGCATGTCATTCAAGAACTGTATTTCCTGAAGTGTTTTTCATAACACAGGGTAGACCTTTATGGGGAGAATATTGTTAGAATTTAATTATATTAATGATGCCACTTTCCAGGACGAGGTGTCTCTCCCTGTTAACTAGCATGGATCTCACAGATGATTATAAAAAGTAGCGGTGCAATGACAGGCAGACACATGCATCAAAGAGGTGTGGGGCTGAAGCTCCACCACCACCACCACACAAAAATGCAGTATTTTGTCTTTTAGTGTATTCTCAATAAGATTATCAGGAACTTTAATGTAGGAAGTTGTCTGGATTTTACCTTGCTTGTCACATACAATTCGTGTTCATTTGTTTGATTGTCAGCTTTTTTGAATGATACCAAATGCTTACATCCATATCCAAATCTATATCTATAGCTATATCTATATCTATATCTAGATATCTAACTTTTACTGTAGCTATAGCTACATGTTTATCTATCTGCCTATGTGTTTGTCTACATATCTATCCATTTACCTGCATTCTAATGTAAAAATATTATTGCAAAGCAAGATCTCTGAATAACCCATTAGACAGAATGGAGATTTAGGCAGCTATTATGTCCCCTACAGTTTCTGTTGCTGCGTTTTTTTCTTACAGCATTGTTGATTCAAAATTTGAACAGGTGACACAGACAAACTCAAAAAAGTGTCAGTCAACAAAGCTAATGACAATAAATACTTATCCTCCTGAACAAAAAGTTGTATTTTCTCTTATACAATATTTATATTAAAATATCTATGCACTGTTTAATGTCATTGAGGATGCTACCCTCACCAAAAAGTACCATCTCATGTCTGTACATACACCTGACATTGTGTGCATGTGCACCCATACACATTCACACACGTGTATGCACCCATATGCATATACACACACACAGGGCTACTTCAGAAGGCTGAAAAAACAAAAGACTGAAAATTCAAAATACTGAATGATGGAATTTGCCCCATTTTCACTGCTGTGTGAAATTGGAGTTGTTATATATAGTTATCAGGGGGGCTTACCCCTGCATTAAAAATTAATTCAGTATTTTCAATTTTCAGTCTTTTGGGATTCGGTCTTTTGGTTTGTCAGTCTTGTGAAGTAGACCCACACACATGCACACACTCACAGACACACACGCACACACGCAAACACACACACACACACACACACACACGGATACATGCACGCACACACACAAACACACACACACACACACACACACACACACACACACACACACACACACACACACACACACACACACACACACATATAAACTTACACGCAGAGCATTTACACTTAGCGGCTCTGTTGATGGCTCCTTGACCTTGGCTCTGGCCTAGATATGTTCCAGAATCCAGGATTGATTAGTGGGCTTAAACATAAAAAATACTTTATTATAATCATTCATTGACAAAAGGGTTATGTTGTCCTCAGTCTTTGGCAGAATCTGAATCTTTGTAACATTCATTATTCAATTGATTATGCATAATTCTCTAAAATTCCTTAGAAAGAGTTGTAATTTTGACTTTTTCATGTGTAGTACGCTTTTTGTTTTCTGTAAATCCACCACTGATGAACTCCTTGGAGTCTCCTGTTTCATAATGCTTACCTCTACCACTCCTCTGCCAGAATCTAAAAACATTGCTCCGTTGACTTTCTTTTTTTAATTAAAAACATTATAACATAAATATCTGTACACTACATATACAATATTTTGATCTGTTATGCCTTGTAATTTAGTGTCAGCAACTAGACCTCTTATTTTACTGTAAATTTCCTGCAGTCATTTGCAGCCTAGGCAGATATGCTCAGTAGTCACTGCAAAGCTTTTGGACATGTCATAGTCTTTTTTTACAATGCTTTATATTTCATATTTAGCTTTTCAGGTAACCTATCAAAAGAAAAATACAATGAGTGCCTCCCACTCAAACATATTTCTGTACACCTGCTCCCTTATTCTAACTCTCCTTTTTTTCTGTGTTAAATATGTGTGTCTATCTATATCAACATAATGGTATTCCTCCATTATTCTTTCAAACCAACATGTTTTTGATTTCTTAACTTACTGTATAGTTAGTTTCCATGAAAGACTTTTTGTTTGATTTTTCTTTCATAACACTCCCTTGCTCTAAGTTTCTTATTTTACTGTGCCAGAAAGTACCCACTTATGTTGACACTGAGCAAAAGAGTGATTCCAAATTGTATTTTCTTTTTAATCCAAATTGCAGTCTCAAATATGAGTTTAAAAAACTTAAGTAAGATCCCAAAAAGGTAAACTCGTACCTTCTTCTACCAGAGGAATGACTTCCATTAGTCTTAAAGCTTGAATAATTGCAGAAAATAATTGTGTCCAGAAAAAGGTGGTATACTATGTTTTTGTTCTTGTGTTTTCTATTACTGGACCAAAATAACATCTCAGCATGTTTTTACTATGTTTGTAAAAGGCATTAAATATCAATGCAGCAAGAAATGTTGGATATGTGGGTAGGATACTTACTAGATACCTAACAGAGACTGAGGTCTAGTGTGTTTAGAATCCAGAGTGTTTGAGTCTCAGGGCATCAAATTGTAAAGCTTTATTGCAATATTTGTATCAGATGAAAGCACCCATAACTAAAGCCAGGGCATAACACTTTCAAGTTTACTACCCGTTCTCAAAGAAATAAATATATACCCTCAAAACACTGAAAACAGCCAGTATATAAAATGTTAATGATATCGATGTATAATGTATTTAACATAAAATATATATTTAGTTTTCAGCTTTGATAATTGCATTGTCTTCTCTGAAAGCATATTTGGGTTAGGACAGACAAATAATAAGAAAAACAATGCAACCAGAAAAGTCAGAATGGCTTTGCTGAAAGAGTTGCGCAAATGGACTTGTGGTACAGGCACTCCTATCACAAGCCAACTTGCACAACAAGAATATGTTTTGTATACTGTTATTATCTTTTGATATATTTACTTGAAATATAAAACACTTCATCATGTTAGTCAAGAAGACAGTGTCAAAATTATTTAAAAAAAATACAGATTTTATGCCAAGAACAAGATGAAAACTGCAGGAGTTGTGGAAAAAAATGCAGGTGAAATTTTTCATTGGCCATAATGGTTGGTGCAAGGACAATTTCAAAAGGGATCTTATCAGTAAAGTTACTTCTAATGTTAAAGAAGGTAGAAAGGATAATCTGGTTCCTGTAACTCATAACCAGGACTTTTTTCTAAGGTTAGACAAATGATCAAACATCATCAAATAGCTAGTTTCTCAGGGAAGACCTGCTATTTTTATATTTTGTTTGGTCACATTTTCTTATGAAGATGGGAGAAGGAAGTTATGATAGCTACTGACCAAGGAACAAAGCAGATAGTAATGGCAATAAGAACCTTTATTGCATAATTCAGGTTTTGAATTGTATAACATTGAATTAGCTGAAGCTGAATTATTTATTTTTCAGAACAGAGCTTGAAAGATAGTGGGCCGGATTCACGAGGGCTTGCACAGAGTCTTAGAGTAGAGTAAGACTCCATGCAGCCATCATGTCCGATGAGCGATCCAGGAACAGCCTGTAGGGGCGTGTAAGAGAGCTCCTAAAACGGCTCTTACACAGACAGGGCTGGGATATGCAAATTACCTCAACTGCAGGTGAAAGGCATGCATATGAGGTAGATTTGCGATTCAGGAAACCAGAACCTGTCCGAGTAAGAGCAGTGTTATTTGCAGAAATGTACTCAGTTGACAACTGAGTGCCGTTATGCAAATAGCAAAACGGAGCTGTGACAGCTCCAAATAAATGTTGCATCCAGTGCAGGAAGCATGCCAATGGCCAACTATACGGCCATTGGAAATGTTTTCTGATGCAATATGAAAATAAAAATATATATTTTTTTCGCCGATTTCCGATGTTTAAGCATAGCGCAGCGCCACACAAACGGGCTGCGCTCTAAAACCCAGAATACTAAAAATTAAAACCCACAAATGTGGATTTTATTGAAATTGTTATTATACAATGCAAGGGAATGGCAGGCTACAGACAACATGGCCACTGAGTAGAGGTTGCTAAGGGGGGAAGCTCAGTCTAAGAGATGTAACCAAACATAAGTAGGCAATCGTATGTAAATGAGTGTTAGTATAGTGAATCACAAGTTTACATAGCAAATGAGCACAGTCAGTGGAGTGTAGGAGTAGGATATGGGGAGTAACAGAGTAGAAGATAAGTGACATCACGAGGGGGGTATGTATGAAAGAAGTGAAGCTCATTGGAGCAGAGTGGCATGTGTCAGCTGTCATTTATACATCATGGAAAGAGGTGTGTCAGCAGGTAGGCTAGGGAAAGCCAAGAAATGGAAGGTGTATGCCGTGGATAACACCAATGTTTCTTGCTGAATGGGTATGCGCATGTGTCCACATGTGTAAACCCGAGTAAGAGAGAGTGCATGCGTGTAAGTGTGAGTGCACGCGTTTAAGCCAGAGTAAGCATGCATAAGGCTGTTTAAAGAGTTGTAAGCATGTTTGCACTGGTGTGCATGCATTTTAACCTGAATAGGCAAGTTTTAGTCTGTGTAAGCATGTGTGCACACATGTTAGCTGCTGTGCGCGTGTTTGCACTTGTGTGCACGGCGCTCCCCCCACTGAGGAAACAGAAAGGAAAAAGGAAGCACAACAAATAGTAGGAAGCTACCAGGGAGTACTAGCAGAGCTAGCAGGTGAAAACAATCAAAATCAGGCAATTACACGGGCAGTACACTAGCCCAGCCCAGCCTAGCACTTAAAACTCTGCAAACAACAGTCCAGTATGTTTCTCACAACAGACACTGCAGTAAGCTAATAGAAGTGAAAACTGAAAAAGCTTTACTGAGACAAAGAAATGTTAGGGGCTGCCATTGCTGTTATAAGGCATCATATGCAACATGCTGAGGGTGGTGACAATGGAAATGCTGCTGGACAACCCACAGTGAGGAAACGGAGAAGAGTGTACAGGCCCAGGGTAACCTACCAGGGGCTACATGAGCAGGAGATATTGGAGAGCTATAGAGTGGACATAGACATCCTGCAGCAAATTGTTGAGCTGTGCAGGCCACACCTCATACACAGAACCAAGAGAGGGAAACCCATCCCAGTGGAAACCAAGGTATGTGTTGGCCTAAGAATATTAGCAACAGGTACCTTCCCGCGACCAACTGGTCATATGATGGGGATATCACAGGCATCAGCATCCAGGGTAGTACACCAGTTCCTGGATGCCATGTCAGCACATGTCGGTGATCATGTATATTTCCCCAATTCCCATGAGGTATTGGCCAGCAATATGCATCTCTTCCAGCAAATAGCGGAATACCCTGAGGAAGTGGGTGCAATAGACTGCATGCACATATGCAACAAAGCACCAGCTGGCGAGCAGGGTAGGGTCTACTTCAACCGCAAGAGTTTCCCCTCCATCAACTGCCAGGTCATGTGTGATGCCCAGGGCATAATACTGAATGTGTGTGCAGGCTGCCCTGGAAGCTACCATGATTCCCATATCTGGCATCTGACGCAGCTGTACCAGACATTTGCCAATGGGGACATCCCACATGGTCACCTAGTGGGGGATGCTGGCTATGCACTGGAGCCATGGCTGATGACACCCATCAGAAACACACACACCTGAACAGGAATGCCATAATGAGGCACACGCACAAACACATAATGTAATAGAGCATGTATTTGGGCTGCTCATGTCACGGTTCCGGTGCCTATACACATCTGGTGGAGCCCTGCAGCACTCACCAACTACATGTACCCAAATTGTCATGGTATGTGCTATGCTACATAATATGATCCTGAGAAAACAGCTGCAGCAGGACCAGCATAAGCCTGGTCCAAACAGCCACCCACCATTGCCAAGGCCATCACAGCTAGAGCGTGACTCGGAGGAGGAACAACCTGAGCCTGCCCCAGTGGGCAGAAGGAGGCATGCCCAGTATGCTTTGGCCTTTGCAAAGAGGCAATGCATAGCACATACACTGGCTCAGTAGGAACTCTGGAAATGATACCTCTCTCCAACTTGCACATATAGTAAAAGGGATGCCTAAGTTGACACTACCTGCTTTCAAACATGTACAGGGAGTGTAGTATGTGCATCCGACATAGGCAGCCCTGCAGCACCACCTAAGGCATGATTGCCATGTGTTAAACAATATAAAGCAGTGCTAAACAGCATTTACCACCATGTAGTATATGCAAACAAAATCACACACACCAACTAGCACAACTGTGGTCAATGTTCAGTAATATTGGGCAACGTCCAGCAATGTTGGTGAATATTGGGCAATGTCGGACAAGCCTGGTCTAAGTAGGGCATAGCTGAACAAAAGCCAACATGCTCATATTTGCTTAACGGGCCCTTAAGCAGTCTGGTCTGCTTAATATGAAAATATAAAGCAGTGATGGGCCTCGAACCCAGGATACTGTGCACTATAGCCAAAGTACTGAACCACTAAACCATGACAGTATTGCAGTGGACAGCCTGTTTGAAGGAATGTTGATAAGTCTATGCAAAGTATTTCA
Source organism: Protopterus annectens (assembly GCF_019279795.1). Taxonomy (NCBI): domain Eukaryota; kingdom Metazoa; phylum Chordata; order Ceratodontiformes; family Protopteridae; genus Protopterus; species Protopterus annectens. The sequence goes on from NC_056737.1 coordinate 1,277,630,897, forward strand.
TGGAAACCCTGCAGGCACAGCATAATCCTTGTCGAGTTATGACACAAAGATGAGTCCTGCAGTGAGAACAAAACCTGACTTCCAACACACACAGTATAAATGTTAATATCGGACATGTTCGCATACATCAACCAATGTAGTGGACCTCAGATAGCAACATACTGAAAGCTCACACTGGGCATGCTCACACACTTGAATAAATGAGACAAATGTCAGGCAACAAAACATGGAATGGCAGAACTGGGCATGCTCACACACTTAGGCCATGTCTGAGTACAGCAGTGGGCCACGCATATCTGGCAGTTGCGGAAGTGAGTTCTCGTAGTGGGCAAGATTCTTCAGTTCCTTCATCTGATACAACGGCTAGCAAAAAGAGCGTGTCTTTTGAATGGGTGGACCTGACCGAAGACTTAGAGGTTTCATCTGACATGGAGCAACAAGATAGGGGGAATTTTCGACAAAACAACAAACGGAAGCCAAGAGCAAAGGGTCAGAACAGGAGATATTGAGGCTGGGACATTTTCTGTTGCAGCTGCCTGTTACTCCAGGTTGGGACTTTCTGTTGTTGTGAGTGAAGACGCTAATGTGAACAATATGCATATAGTAAATTTAAGTGACTTAAACATTACATCTGATATGGAACAAGTTTTGTTAAAGGGAAGCAAGTTTGTCCCTACTAAAATGCCAGCGTTAGCTGATATTGTATTTGATGTTAAGTGTTTTTGTCGCAAATTGTACTTGAAAGTCTTCTTTGAGGCACAGAATACCCCTACTAGTATGCTTATGGAGGGGAATAGTTGCAATGGGGATGTCAATTCTACCTCGAGTGACTCTTTGTTAGACCTTTCTATTTATGATTATGACTTGGAAAGTTTTGTATTTTTGGATGCTGATTTGCCTGATGTTTCTGCATGTGATTCTGATATAGGTCGTTTTTTTACTGGCTATGGTAGACTTGAAGTGCCTATGTTACCTACAATGAGTTCTTTCTGTCCACCTAAAAAGTCTTTGATTTTAAATATTTTTGAGAATGCATTGTTTAAGAAAATAGAGGTTGAATATGCACAGTTTATGAAGCAATACATAAAATTTAATTTAACAAAATCTGAGTGGTTAGCTATTAAAGATATGAGAAATGCTAGTGACAAGTATGTGTTTTGTCAAGCAGATAAGGGAGGGGCAATTGGGTTATTATGGGTAAGCTGCATTATTTGAAAATGGTTTTTGATTTGTTATCTGATGAACATGTATATGTTGAGCTGCCCAGTAACCCAGTTTTGGAGTTTAATGCAGCCCTTCTTGAGCTACTAGAAAGAGGATAAAGGTTAGGCTTCTTAACACAGAAAGATGTGAGGAAGCTACATATTGCTACCCCGAAAGACCCATTTTTTTATGCATTGCCTAAAATACATAAACATTTTTGGGATCCTCCAGGTCGTCCTATTGTTTCTAGCTGTGGATGTTTTCTTGAACATGTTGGGATACTATTGGATAGCCTTTTAAAGAAAGAATTGAATAATGTTATTTCACATATTCAAAATACTAATGATTACTGTGGCTTGGTTAAAAATTTGCAATGGGAAAAAGACTATTTTTGGGCCACAGTTGATGTTAAGGCTTTATACACCAGCATTAAGACATCTTTTGGTTTAGAAGCGATTAGTAAAATTTTAGGTGAAGGACCACGGACATCCTTTATTATATTGTTATTGGAATTTGCTCTCACTCATAATTATTTTTTATGTGAACAAAAGATTTTTTTACAAAAAGAAGGCACAGCAATGGGTGCTAATTTTGCCCCTACATATGCTATTCTGTTTATGTCCTACTTTGAAACTAGTTTTATGTACACTCTTGAATTTTTTCATAAGTCTGTTATTTTATATCGTAGGTATATTGATGATTTGATCTTCATTTGTAGAGGTAATATTTTGGAATTTGGGAAGTTTATTGACACTTTAAATTGTAATAAGTTTGGTTTGCAATTTACTTTTAAAGTGAATTTAAGTGTTATACAGTTTCTTGATATTCAACTATATGTAGACATTCGGAACAAAGTTCAGTTTAGACCTTTTAAGAAAGAAACAGCAACTAATATTTTTTTACATGCTAGTAGTGCACATCCAACCCACTTAATTGAGGCTCTCCCATACAGTGAGTTTAAGCTTACCTTTGAACACACCTCTGAAAGTTGTTTCCTGCTAGAGGAATTTTATGATATAAAGAGTAGGCTCTTGGCTAGGGGGTATTCTGAAAATTTGATTAAAAAAGTGAAACTAGAGTGTGGAATAAACATGATCTTGTTAGGAGTAATGTTGTACAATTTTCTAACAGACATATGGTTAATAGGTATAACAATATGGATGAGAAAATATTTTTTCTAACAAAATACTCTCCATTTTCCAACATGTTGAAGAACGTTGTGGATTTTCTGTGGCCTATTGTCTGTTGTAGTGATGAAATAGGACATTTATTTCCTAATAAAGTTACTTTTTCATATGGAAGATACCCGAATTTGAAAGAGCTTTTGAGCCTTAACTACAATACCAGAGTTATGAGTGAAAATACTGGTATGTTTAAGTGTGGGAAATGTAAGGTCTGCTCTAGGGTGAAAAATCTATCAGGTGAATTTATTAATGGTGAAATACACAGCGACTGATAGATTTAATTGTAAATCCTGTGGGGTAGTTTATATTGTGGGTTGTGGATGTACACCACTGAAATGTTATATACTGGCCAAACGAAACGTCAAATCAAAATACGTATTCTGGAGCACATTGGTGATGTGAGGAATTGTAGGTTGGATAACCCTATTTCTGAGCATTTTAACATAGTTCATAATGGTGTGCCTGATTCACTTTTTCTCTGTGTATTAGCTAAGCCAGATGTCAAGTGTTATGGTAACTTTTCTCAGAGGTTACTTAATTTGGAAAGTAGGTTTATATTAAACTTTGGCACACTTGCACCTAGAGGTTTATATTTGGAGATGAATCTCACTTTATAATATGTTTTTATGGTAAAGCTGATGTTGCTTTAAATTTCATATATTTGTCAATTGATTATTTAATTGAAGTCATTATAAAAAGATGCTGCTGATTGTCATGAACTATTCCTGTGAAGGTTTATTTTAGCCGAGGTACCAGAATACAATAAATTTGCAGTTTCCTGGCTCCTGAATGTAGTTGTTCTTTTTTTTTTTTTTTTTTTTTTTTTTTTTTAGTTCCATTTGTTAACCCAGGAACCTGTCACTATACAGCAATCTGCCCTGTGCACACAGTCATATGACAACAGACACATCTATAATATAGTGGAACCCTGTCATAATGAAATATGTTCTGCAGATACCAAAGTTGTTCAAAGAAACTGGTAAAGCAAACATGATAAAGACCTGCAAACAGTATCAGCAATAAACATTGTGCATCTTGAACATTAGCATAGGTTCAGAGGTCGATACTAGGCTATCTGCCCTAGGGCATGTAAAAGCCTAGCCAGAGTGTGTTTGGAATTCACAACCCTGTCAGATTACTACACTGTGTGTGTGAATAGTAGATCACACAAGATAGCCCATGTACGTTTAGGCTAGTGTGCCTCTGTCTAGCAGGGACACAGGAGATATCCCAGGGGTAAACATACGATCACCCATACAGTTGTCAAGATGTCTCCAGTAGGTGGTCAGAGGGTGGCTCTGCCTATGTGAAACTGGGATTACATTCTGGAGTGAGCGGAGCCTTTGGGATAAGAATCTGTCCCTCCAAAATGTCCTATTAACATCTGTGCTGAGGTATACATCCCTGGAGTGTGCAGCTCCAAGGGAGTCAGATATCCTGAGGTGGAGCATGTCCAGTAATTCTGGGTTGGGTATATCTGTAAACAACAGGCACACATCATATCCTAGTAGGTGGTAAGCAACTGAGTAGAGCTGGAGTTACTGCATCTGAACTGTGCAGGGCATCTGTGTGAGTCCCTAGATCTGCTTGGTGAGGAACTTCCGTGGCCAGTACAGTTGCTGCAGGTGTTGGGTAAGGTACACCCCAAATGTGGCATTGTAACCAAGCATGGATGTGATGAGTATAGGGGCACAATGACTTCACTTGATCTATATGTGAAACCATATGGGATAAGGTGGCCCACATAGAAGGTGTGTCCAACCACTTTGGCAACGTGAATGTCAAAGGCAACAGTACGAACAAGTCATGTCCCCAAACCCCTAACAACTCCTACCATATGTAAGGGAGTACTACCTATGTGGTAATGTGTGGGCATGTTGTTATTCCCAAAGGGGCTGACTATACAACTAATGGCATTTAGCTGTAGGCCATGGCTCAGGCACCAGTCATCCATCTCTGTGAGACCCTGTTTGAGTATGCATGTGGCAGCTGGAGAGGTGATCATGGCACCCAGTTTGCAGTCAAGTGCAAACATGTTCAGCCATATTCCCCCTGTGGTAGCCTGTACATCAGACGAATCTATACTGAACAAGAGAGGTCCCAGGACCAAGCCGTGTGGGATGCCACGTGTAACTGGTGTATAGTCAGACATGGTACCTGCAATTCTGACTATGTGGGTGCTATCCCTGATCCAGGTATCAATCCATCGTGTGAGATATGTGCCCATATTGACGCTGGTGAGCCTATGCATAATGGCCCAGTGGGTTATTGTATTGAAGGGTTTTGCAGGGTTCAGGTAGGCTGTGTGGACAGCTGTCCCTATGTCAATGGACCTGTTAGCCATCTAAAGAATACAAACAGGTTCAAGAGGCAAGATCTGCCCACAACAACGCTGAAATGTGTAGGACACAGTGTCTGTAGGTTCCCGATGTCTATGTGTATGAGTCCCATGACAATACGCTCCATAGCTTTGCAGAACAGGCTACTTAGGCTTATAGGGCAATATTGTCTGTGGTCCATTGTGGCACCAACTTTGTGGAGTGGGACCACTGTCGCTGTATGCCATTCTTTGGGTACATATTCTGTGGTAACTCCGATACTGAACAGTGATGTAATGTGAGGGTCGCGTCTGTCATGATACTCGTGGAAGATGCAGGCTGGGACACTGTCTGGTCACATTGATAGTGTGATGTACGCTTTGGGGAGGGCAGCACTCACCTGTTACTGTGTGATGTCAGGGAGGTTATACTCTGTTGGGATGGATAGTTGCTCTTTAAGGAGGATGGGTGGGAGACATCTGCACTGAACCTGTTTGCCAGGATGTTGGCAATGCCAGTGGGTTCAGGGTAGGTTTAGTCAGTATGCAGTAACTCACAGCATATCAGTGAGTGTCCACCCAGGTTCCTGACATAACTGAAGAAGGCCGTGTGATAGTCCTACGTGTCTGTTGCAATTGTCTGGTAGAAGCGGCCCTTCGAAAAGTGCATGAGTGATCATAGCTGTCTGCTAGTACAGATCACAGATGCCTTCCCAGTCTGGGATTGTGCTCTATCCAGTAGTAGCTTCCTCCTGGTGTTGTACAGCTTATTAATGGCTGAGGTCTACCAGACAGGTCCCCTGCCATTGGAGTAGTGAGTCCTGTTGTTATTTGGGATAGCACAATCCATGCAGTCCACTAGGTGTCCATAGAATGTGTATGTAAAGGATGCAGCAGTGTGAGCCGTATTTGCCACTGTCTCAGGGTCTCTGAAGGATACCACCTTGCTTCGATGACGTGAGAAGTTAGCTCATGAGAAGTTCACCAAGATTACCCAGGACAGGTGTGTGAAGGGTATATGTATGTCCAATTAGATACATGTATGTTCTGACCTTACCAATGAGGGGTATATCGCTGGTGTGGAACATAGAGTCCCCATGTTGGTGACGATCAGGTCCAATTTGTATTCCCCCTTGTGGCTGTGCTGACGGGTTATGCCATAGGATATGAGTCTACAAATTGTAGCGACTGTTGGGTGAGGGTGTCGGGGCATGAGTAGTATCCCCAGTCAATATCTGTGTATATGAAGACACACAATATAATGGTGTTTGCGGAGACCTTCATATTCTCCATAGTTCCCACGAAAGCCGAGTGTGGTTCCTGAGATGGGAGTGTGTTCTGTAGCAGGCAACAAACTGAAAGGCGGTATTGCACAATGGTAGTTGTATATGTATGGTCTGTGATGCTTTGTGCAGTGCTACTAACCTGGAGGTGTGTGTATCTGTGATGTATATGGATACTCCCCCTACTTGTGTTGTCTGTTCCAAAACTTGTTGTCAGACAGCATGATATGAAACATAACCTGGTAGTGCTGGTGTGCATAAGTGAGCCTAATCCAGGCATCTGTCAGTGCACAGATATTGCTATCCTCCATACTGAGGTGAGTCCTCAGTGGCCGCAATATGAGGTTAACACAACTGTTGTTGAGCAGCATTACCCATAGTTTCATTTAACCTGTAATGTCTATGGAGGTGTGTTTGTCTTCTGAGCCCTGCTTAAAAATGGCACTATGGTGGTAGCAAGAGCCTTAGCCAGCATTCCAAAGTCCAAGGGTGACAGGTGCAAACTGTCCATAGTGAAGCTACATGGCATGTTGAGCATGTCACCATAGGCTGAGAGACACTGTATCCCCTATGAATTAAACAAATTTGTTAAGCAACTGTTAAATGTGATATGTGTGTCCGTATACTGTGACATCATAATTGGTGGGTGTAAGATGCTAGACAAGGTCAGGGTCATACTGGCCTGGGCTACATGATCAGAGTGTTCCTCCATGTATCATGTCATGTGGTCCGGGGAGTAACATCTGAGGTTATACACACCAGCATGGACAATGATGGTGCCAGTCCTGTACTTGCTTTGGAGTGACCTGACTGCCTGTGTTATGTGGCAGATCCTGGCACCCAACAGTAAGCCCAAAGTGACTATTCCCTTGTTAGGGCTGGTGAGTGGTACGTCAGTGTGTCTGACAATAAGTGTCGCCTATTACAAGTGTATTAGGTGTGTTGTTTAGCCCGAAGAGCAGTGACTGTGTGGCATACTGACATTGTGAACTATGTGATATGTGGGTATTGTAGTGGGGTAGCAGGTGTGTGTGTGTCTGCTTTGCAGGTCTCTGCTGCTTAGGTAGAGTACAATTACAGCATCCGAGTATGTCTATGTGTGATAATGTGGTTTGAGTGCTGTTGCTAGAGGATATGTGGTGTGTGTGGTTACCTTCACCACCTGATAGACTGTGCTAGTCATGGGTCGAGAGAGTTTAGCACCCTGTATGTCTATATAGGTGCATCTCACACATATATCTGAGTTTGTCGGGAGGAGGAGAGGGTTGTCTGTGTACATGCGGCAGATGAGACATTGTGTCAATATCACAATATCCACCAGCTGGACTGAAGAGTACACATGAAACCGACCCCTGGACATGCCAGGATATTATCATGACATACTCTGCAGCCTGATCACAAAGGATCAATAGGGTGTTAAGCATGTAAAAGAGTATAACAGGGATTAGTGCTCATGTTCGTTGGTGTTTTGTAAAGAGTAGATGAGAAGGAGTCCAGACTGAATCATGACACCTCCTTCAGCTATGTCATAAATAGCAATGTACACCCATATATATGTCCTGAATCAGGGCCAACTGTACCTGAGTGACAATGATGGCATCATGACAGACAGGCCCATATGTACATACCCATCTCCCACTGACAATAGTCTACATCATCATACCAGGAGATATCACATGTAGAATGGATGAGCAGCTACCACCACTGCCAAAAGCATGGCAGCAAGTGGAATACATTGATTCTCAATATGTGTCATGCACAAACTACAGAACAAACAGATCATGCACCTTAACAGTCAGCTGAGCCTTCTACACAGGATGTGGAACCGTTGAATGTGTCACAGCTACTTATGGCACTCCCCACAAGTGTTGGTGCACAACACACCATGGGAAGTCAAATCCAGTACGTCTATGAAATCTGATCTGCAAGGTCATGGAGTCCATCATGGTTGCAGTCATAAACAGAGCTATTGGAAGCTAACATACACACAACCCTACCAACCGTGGTATGTTCATGTGCGGATCATGGTTCCCAAACAAGCTAGACTGTTTGCAAGGCAGCCACCCAGGACATACATCAATGAACACATCTACACATGTGTCACATAGACTTTGAATAGACCTTTATCAACATCCCAGACACATGTAGTATCCACAAAACCAACAAGCTGTAGTATCCACAAAACCAACAAGCTGTGCATAAATATGTGTTGACATATGACGGAATGTCAATGTGTCCACAGATAGATCACACAGGATTCTGAGGTCTTGTTCAAGCTGTTGACACCTGCTGACCCACATGGACCATTCCTGGAATGGCATAAAACAAAGTGTACACACATCAACATGTCCAGTCTAATGATGTCACCATCCTAAAAAATACAGCCGGAGAAGGGAAACCAGCCAATAAAGCAAATAGCATGCTGTGTTAATGCGTCTCTCTCAAGTATCATAACATAGTTAGGTAGGGGTTTGAATCCTGCAAACATTGTGTGTGTGTGTGTGTGTGTGTGTGTGTGTGTGTGTGTGTGTGTGTGTGTGGGGGTGTATGTGTGCAGTTTCCTTTGAGAGGTGTCCCCTTTTTGCAGACTGGGAAAACTCACTAAAAGAGGTACATTCCTCTTTGGAAAGACTGATGATGTCACCATCCTACAAATACAGCAGGAGAAGGAAAACCAGACAGTAAAGGAAATAGCGCACCGTGTTAATGCATCTCTCTCTAGTATCATAACATAGTTAGGTAGGGGTTTGAATCCTGCAAATGCTGACTGTGTGTGTGTGTCACTGTTGGTCAATGCGGTGTGGGTTTTGCTTTTACTATGGTATGACATAGTATGATTACAACAGTAAGTGCATTGCACACATCAGGTATCTGCGTGGCAAATATATATGTGTACATGTCCCCTCAATCAGTACATAGGTGTGAAGCCTGCGTACTACATGAATACATTTGTTGCCATTGACAGGTTGTGCCGCTGCTTCTCAGATCATGTATGTGACAAGACCATCCACTGTCGTGTTCTGTGGCACACACACCCATGACAGTTACTTATAGTAGTGTGAGTGAGGGTATATGCCTGGGGTATATGTCAGACATGGTCATACACAACAAAGTCTGCCAAGAATGGACAGTCTTTGTAGGTGTATGACTGCTTTGTGGATATGCAGTCAGGCCTCTAATGTCTTATGTGATACACCTTGGGACTCCATAATACCTATGGATATGTGGATACCAAGGGACACATGACATAACATGAGTCTGTATGCACACATTGGTACCAAACATACATGTTGAGGGCTACCACCTGTGTGGTACTGACGGGATAGTATGTATAGTACATGAGGATGACTATGCCATAGTCGGCTTACTGCTATACAGCATGTATCAGACAACAGATATCTGTCTATATGATACCCTTGTGTAGGATATGCGTCCCATCCAGGGAATGCATTGTAGGCCAATCCATGCATTTCCATATTTGGATGGACACATCCCTAGTGTGTCTGCATGTACCTAAGGGGGCTATATGACAAACAGGTGTGGTCACAGGAATGGGTGGCAGTCATTACCGCTGGTTAGTGTTATAGTGTAATGCCGGAAGGATCCAATTGTTACTGAGTTCCCTACTACTGTGTGACATTTGTCAGGACATCATCCAATGATTACTTATAGTCATGCTGTTGAGGTTGTGTATACTACCAGACTGCAAATCATTGACAGATATTAACGGTATCACCCACAGCATAGTGTCAACCCATGTCATACACATGTCTACCCATGTTAGTACATAACTGTGGTAGAATGCATACTGGTCATTGAAAGATGCTATGAGATGTTAACAATGTGTACGGCAGGGTATGCCACACGTCCCATGTGTCCACTATGCACGTACATCCAGACAGTGTGCACCCACCATGTTCACAGATGTACACTTGGTAATCTGTACTGCACACATCACACATGTACTGTCCACTCACTAACACATGCTGGCAGCACATTACACTTCAGCCAAGTGGCACATGGGTGGATAATACATACTCAGACCTAACAGTAGTGTAAACAATGCTACATTGACAATCAGCACTTTGATGCATAATGTCTGCTCAGATATACCTACAAGGATGTAGTTACACTTCCTTGTTGACAACTTGCTATTATTGCGACACTGCTATAGTGTCACCCTGTGCATCAGCACTATGTTAGCCTGTCCCTCCGTCAATAATGCAGATGACAGGTGGCACGGGTATCATCATATGCACAGGGTGTTTTGTTGTTTGCCAGAGCCTGACATTGACCCATCCAATCGACATGTGTGTGTGTGTGTGTGTGTGTGTGTGTGTGTGTGTGTGTGTGTGTGTGTGTGTGTGAGGGACAACAGTACAGCATGGGCCAATGTTGATGTAATGTGTGTATGTATGTGTGAGCCCTAGTTGTTTGGTTAATGTGTCTGTGTCTGCATGCACACATCTCCACCATGTGGCTGCTATATACTGTAGTTTGTGGGACAGCCACAGACTGTATCTGCTAGGCTGTACAGATCACTGTCTCCAGCCACGGACACAGTACCTGTGCCTGGCAGGGGTGCTACGGACAGTATTGGGTACCAACCCTGACTGGGTACTGTCATCAGAGGCAGAGGTATGATGACTGGACCCATGTCCCTGCTGGATCTGGCCAGAGCCACGTGCATGTGGTCTACTGGGACGGTACTGCCACTACGGGAGCAGCTGTGAACTGTGGGCCGTCCGCGACCACTGCCAGCTGTTGCTGGCATGCATCCGCGTCAATGTCGCAACCATCCCGCATGGTCCTGGTTCATGGAAGACATGTTGTGGAGGGCATCTAATGTCTCCCCCCAATGTCTATCAATGACCTCGGCGTAAGTCTGGATGGCACCGGCAATTTCACAGATGCTGTCATTGATAGTGGTGTAATGTGCCCTCTGTGCCCTAAGTCCCTGCCTGGTGTACCATTCCATACATGCCTGAGCCTGCATTACAGCCCGAAACATACTGGTAGTCGCATAAGATCTGTGAGGGCAAGCCTGCCAGGGGCAGTACGACCAGTGGTGCTCCCCCGAGAACCCCTGGACCTCCGCCTATGTGGTACTGTCCCAGGTCTACGGCTATGGCTGCTGTGAGGGGATGCAAGTGCCATGGGTACCACACTCTCCTGGTCAATGCCAACTGTATGCTGTCCCTCGCCTATGGCCATTGGTAGTGAGGGATGTATTGACAGTATGAGTGTGTGCATAGATGGGGTTGAACACTGTGTACTGTCAATTGGCGGACCAACGACAGACCCTGTCAAATCTTCCTGTGCAAAAATACATGTGTCATCATCACCACTATTCCTGGCAGTGGCTTCAGGTCACCTGCTGCTTTCGCCAACCCCTAACTCAGCACCTGTGAGAGGAAGACAGAAAACACACTTTACGGTCTGCACATGCACACATGCACACATGGACACATGGACACATGCACACATGCACACATGCACACATGAACACATGCACACATGCACACATGAACACATGCATACATGCACACATGAACACATGCACACATGCACACAGGAACACATGCACACTCCTCACTACAGCAGATACACACACACAACAGCAATCCAAAACATACTCAATAGTGGTTGAAGGTGGGTGACAGTATCACAAGGCAAACAGTCATGTCACATGTGTCAGCATGCAGAATATGTGTTGATCAAGTCCATTCAGTGTGAGTGTAGACAGCCATAGTTAATGACAGTGTACATGACTGTGTTGCATGTGTGTACATGTTCAGTGATTGCCTACACCCTGGAACACAATGTGTACAAGGACACGACATTTCTGTGCAAATATTATAAGCTCTGCAATGTCCTGTGCACCATCACTCACAGGTATACATAACATGGCTGCATGTGTTATCTGTGTGTCACATGGATTTCCATGTCTGATTGCAGTGTCTGTGTCTGTAGCAGATAATTGTGGACACAGGTGTAGCACATGCATGCTATGTACAAACACGGGATGGGTGGTGCATGTATACGTGATGGAATACCAATCCTAAACCCATTGTTATATGTCACACTTGACCTGTGGGTTTGTTATAAGATGGAGTGAGGGTAAAAAACATTGGACAGATTGTGATATTATTTTGGACTCACTTGGGTAACATTTAGTTTAACTATTGGGGGTGGGCAAGGAGAACTTTTGAGACCGAGGTTCTTCTGTATACAACGAACAAATACACAGGTGCTAGGGATGTAAACAACACACAATAAGTATAAATTAAAATTAACAATTTAAAAACTTTGTTCTCCTTAAAAAAGTTGAGTAAAGCACCTTGATTAACCAAGTAATTCATATTTAATAAATAAACATGTAGGTACTATCCACTTATGGAAACTGAAAACGTGCTAAGCAACTTGTTGATTTTATAACCCATTCCTCTTTAAAACTGGATTGCCATGGAACAGGCGAGTGGGAGCCTGTTTCTGATTCGTGCATTGTATAGAAGGAGTTATTTAAACTAAATTAAGATGTATACAGGTTGTCTGAAGAAGTTTGGGTATAACCCAAATGAAAAGTGCTTAACTTACTTGGTGTTGTTTCATGTTTTGGGTTTGTTAACTCAAAAACTTGAAGCATTGACTACTTGTTTTTAAGTCATTTTTTAAGATAATAAAGCCTTAGAAGTTTCGGAAATCCGTTGCTTGGTCCTTTTGGTGTTTAAACGTTTCTTCAGTTTGTGGACGTTTATTGGTGTTTAATGGCCACAACTGTGGCATTGCTACTGTGAGTGTGCTAAACTACAGTAGAACAACAGGCATAGGTGTACGGATACTATTCAAAATATCAGTATTGCACACAATAGGCAGCACAACTGCTAAACACAGTACACATCTCACATATGCATAATCTAACAATACATGTAACAGTAGTCTACAGCTAGGGCATGTTACCTGCACACTCCATGTCACCATGCTGGGTGGCTCCGGCCTCCATGATGACACATATGTGATGTTGTTGCTGCTGTAGGCCAAGACCCACCACACTTAGGAGCAGTTCCTCCACCCTGGTGAGGGGGGGATGTATGGCCACCCCACCACCTGTGGCAAGCTGTTGTCTATGGATATTAGATGCACGCCGCCGGACATGTCTAGTTAAATCACTGCAGTGATGGCGTACCTGCTCATATGTCTGGTTATGCATGCCTATGTCATTTACCCGACGAACAAGCTCTTGCCACAGTGCAGTACACTCATGATGGTGCTGGCTGGCCCTGGAAAACAGCAGGGTATCGTGCTGAACCAGGCTGTGGTGGATTTCCTGTTCATCTGCGGCTGTGTAGGAGGGATTCCTTTGATGAGGCCTAAGCCTGGAAGACAAGTAAACGATATGTGTGAGCAAGTCATGTGGCACACTTAACATTATACAGTACAGATATCAGTTAACTGCCATATATAGCATCTGTTCATCTGTCAGAGGATACACACATTCAATACCACATATCAGTGCTCAGCCCACAACTGGCTGACAGTGCCTGCCACACTCCATATAACAAACCAGTATACACCAGTACTCGGCACAATGTTTGGGATCCAATGCACAGCCTCACCACGGGGATACAAATCAAGCTAATGCATGAAGAAATATGTCATCCATTGCAATGAATGTGAAGTACAGTTGCAGTATAACCAGTAACCCACCCTAGTCGATGATGCCATACCCCTACCTAACATATGTGCACAGTTGTTACTATAGCTGGCATACTGCTGTAACAGAGTATACATGTTGCTAGGTACACACACAAACCCTGCAACACACATGCGATTGCGGACATGGTACAGGCATCATTACACACACACATCAGACATTCATACAACACACAAATGTATGCTGACACAGATGAGCATTTCCTGTGTACCTTACAGTACTGTGTGCCCCTACTTACAGATACCTATGCCTGAGGTATGTAATCTGTGCAGACTACAGGAAACGCACAAGACAGTGTTACCAGGGAATGTGAACATACACCATACTGTGCTGTTTAGGCCTACAGCTTCAGGTAGTACAACAGTTCAAATGTCAGCTGGATTCACCAGCAGTACCACTTACTGAGCATACATGTATTGCTTCAGCCTACAATGGGACACCACAGTCATACACAAGGAACTACATCACAACATATGCCATCCTACTATGTCTGAATCCCAATAACTGACACATCTTTCTCTGGCCTCACACCTAGGACACAAATGACCATGACAGAAACAACCTCACACTAAGCTATCACACCATCACAGACCTTGCACACATTTCCTGTCACACTCATTCTACCTCACATAGCAGGTATTGCACTGCGTACATGTGTGTGTGCATTGTGTCATAGGTAGGTAATACGCTATTGGCCCTAGGGCCTACAGCATCCTAGCCATATGCTACCCTGGCCTTTGACAAACATGTAATTTGATTTCACTTGCTCCTGTCAACCGGATACACAATGGTGATTCCCAGGGTGTGTTACCTATCCCCCAGACAATCATAAAGGGTATGTATGACATCTGCTACTGAGGAGCCTTGTTTGTTAATGCTGGGTGGTTTACTCCAGAGTATGGCATATTTGCCAATAGGAGCCTATCCCTCCAGCATGTGCTGTTTAGTGAGGTGGCTGGGATTAGGGACCTAGGTCGTGTAGCCTGGTGGGATTGTGAGGTGTTGACATGGTGGTTGTCTGACTGCTATGGGTGTGACATACCTCTGTATGTTTGGCAGAGGTAACCTCTGGGTGGCCGATATGCAACGCACTGTAGCTGTGGTTATGTGAGTCAGTCTGCATAGGGTATGTGTTTGAGGGCAGTATTACTCTTTGTGAGGTATGTCTGTGGCCTTTCCACTTGCTGTAGTTGTCATGTGAGGTACATACAACATGGGGCATTGTGATGAGTACAGGGGAACACTGACCTATATTTTCATACATGACACAACGTTTGTGATGACACATACCACATAGACAGATTACAAGACTAGTGTGGCACTGTGAATATGAAAGGGGAGGCTACTGTCCACCTGTGTCCCATGTTCCCTTCTGACACCTTTAGTGTTAGGCAGGCAACCACCTGTCTGGTAGTTAGTGGGTAAAGTGTTTTGAAATGGGGTATGGCACTGCAGTATCAGCACTGGTGTTCAGTCCATGGCTTGGTCACCAGGCACCTGTTGCAATACGTCTGACCCTGTGTCTCCCTCTCTCACTATATATATATATATATATATATATATATATATATATATATATGTATACATCTCTCTCTCTCTCTCTCTCTCTATATATATATATATATACACATATCTATGTATATCCATATATATCCATATATATCTGTATATATCTATATATCTCTATATATATCTATATACGTATATATCTATATATCTATATATATCTATATATGTATATATCTATATATCTACATATCTATATATCTATATATATATATACATATATGTATACATGTATATGTATATATATATATATATATGTGTGTGTGTGTATATATATATATATATGTGTGTGTGTATATATATATATATATATATATATATATATATATATATATATATATACACATAATGTACATATACATGCACATATAGGCACATATACTGCCCACCTTTCATGGTGGGAATATCAATTATGAAACAGTTGTGAGACATACAATTATGTAATAATATTGCACAGTGTTGTGCAGAATGCATTTCGCTGTCCTCAGGCCGTATAGCTATAGCAGACATCACTGGCTGTAACCTCAGTCCCACAGCATTTAACCACCACATGACATATACCTGCACTGCTTGCTGTTTTCAGTGCCACACACTACAACCTACATAGATATGTGCACATAGCAACCTTCAACTACATATATATGTCCAGCCTTCACTAACAGTTGCAGTATGTCCCTTGCCCTATGCACATCTGCATATACATATAGATACAGACTGCTACCACATATGGAGGGTTCACAGTATGTAGAGTACCCTTCAGACATATCATTCGGATGCCAGCAAATACATCTCTGTTACAAACCTCACCTTTGTATTTCTCACCTCTGTCTGTTGTACCTGTTGATGTTTTTTTTTTTTTTTTTGGTTTGGTGTCTCCAACTGCCTCTGTTTGTTTGTCTGTCTGTCTGTCTCTGTCTATCTGTCTGTTTGTCTGTCTCTCTCACTCTCTCTCTCTCTCCAGTTGCTGCAATGATATTATTGCATGTGTGGACAACAAGTCCAGGCTGCTTTTGTAGGTATCTGCACATGTGCATGTGATGGCCTCTGCACCATTTGGTGCCCACCATTTAGTAATTGCATGCAGCCTGCTGTGTGGTAATTGCAGTTCTCACTATGATTTCAGGACACTGCTATAAAATGATAGGTTAGGTAGGCATAGGCCTTTCAGTTTTGCAAGGTGGGGACCATGCTTGTTTGCTGTGGACACTGTTGTGTCAGTCAGAAGGTTGGTATATGCCTCATATCTGAAGCTGGGTTGTAGCCAGTGAAATGCATGTTGTACTGAAACCTGACTGTTGCTTCTTCCAGTACACTCTTCTCAGTGTGTAAGTTTACTCACACCTCCTAATGCTAACACTGGATACATGAGAGTATGTACTTTCTTTTGGAATTAGGGAATTAACTGGCATACTACAGTAGTTATTGCAATGTATTCCTATGGCTTTCCTATTTTCCCTTTACATTCACTCCTTGTAATGCATGTTATATTTCTTTATTGTAATGTATTCCTATGGCTTTCCTATTTTCCCTTTACATTCACTCCTTGTAATGCATGGTATATTTCTTTATTGCAATGTATTCCTATGGCTTTCCTATTTTCCCTTTACATTCACTCCTTGTAATGATGTTATATTTCTTTCAGCACCAAGTTATTGTATATCTGCTGTGGCTTAGTGGTACATCATGCAGACTGTTGAGTCCAAGGTGTGGGGTCTGAGACTGACAAGGGTATTTTATTTTGCTGCTGAGCAGTACAAGGGCCTTGTCATACAGAGTGACTAAGGCACTTTTAAGCAGTTGTAAGCGGGTTTGCGTGGGTTTGCACGACACTTAGCAATGCTAAGCTAAGCTTAGCTCAGCTTATTTTATGCTAGCAATAATAAGCTAAGCTTGGCATAGCTTATCATATCTTAGCAATGCTAAGCGCCCTCATGAGCACACTGGTGCAAACACGCTTACTACTGTTTACAAGTGCTCACTCCCGCTAACCCCCGCGCTCATTTCTTTGACAGAAAAGTAAATAGGGAGGTAGGAATGTGGTGATAAAGGGTGCACAAAGAGGGGAAGACATTAGGGGAAACCAGCTCGGGATGTACACGATGGGTGTGGAGAAGGTCCATAGCTGCCCATTTCTTTACCAGCAACAGCTGTGCATATGCAATACATTAGGTGGGATATTTGAAACCTTCCACCCATGAAAGAGGGGAGAGGACAACTAAGTATGTTGTACTACCAATTATGAATATCAGGCACATGCACTGTTTGTGAACTGCGATACTGTCATTAGTACGTTATTCACTTCTGAACAGTTTGTGGTTTGTTTGTGTTGACATTATCATAGTCTGCTCAGGACAACTGGACATATTTCTGTACTTTGTATGCCTACCTACACCCTTGGTTGTGCCTGACTACATGGGTATATAGTACCTTTGGGTAGGGGTGCAGAACTGCAGAGTGCGTTATTTATTATCATGTGATGTTTATCTTACTGAACATGCAGAGTTGCTGTGTACCTGTAAGTCTATGAAGGCATGTAGTTTTTCTGAGTAGCTCCCACCTGTGGACATATCCAGATGGTAGACAGAGGTCAGCCTAGTATATTTTTGACTGTGCACCACAACAGTCTTTTCAGCACCTGAACAATGGCATTGTCACATGTGGTTGTTAGCAGTACATGGCTACATCCTTTGATATTTCTGTGTTGTACTTCTACATAAGGGCATGCTTGTGGGATTCATTCTACAGCTATTTGCAGAGTGTGTAACAGCAGACAAGCTGATATGCCTGTGTGTTTCTGACTCTTCCAGGCCTCAGATACTCTCACGTATATATTTGAACAGTCTCAGGGAAAGGTACATATAACTGGGATACACCTGTGATATAGTTCATACATTTTGCAGTTCAGACTTTGGGGGATTCAGTGCATATATATTACTACACCTTTTCTGACGTGCAAGCGGTGTCTACTCTCACTTATTGACATTTGTCATTAAGTGAGATTCAACACCTTTCTGTCTACTGTTAGTAGATTTCACAGGGAGTCAGAGGGGCACAGCTAACATTTGTTTACAAATCAGGGTCATCACTGTAGAGCAGTCACTATTGGGAGGTCTGGCCTGTGACCTATGCAAATATGCCAGTGTTTATGCTGCTCTGATACTGTGTCGGGTTTGTATGATGCTACTGTAACCTTATTCCCTACTAGCATGGCTGATTCTCTTTTCACAGTCATGTCATGCAATTCAACAACACCTGCTGGTTAAGGCCCACAGAACAAGATTTATGTTATGCCATTCCTATTTTCCCTTTACATTCACTCATGGTAATGCACAATACATTGCTTTCAGCACTAAGTTATTGTATATCTTCTTTGGTGTAGTGGTACTTCATGCAGACTGGTGAGTCCAAGGTCCCGGGTTCAAGACTGACAAGGGTATTTTATTTTGCTGCTGAGCAGTACAAGGGCCTTGTCATACAGAGTGACTAAGGCACTTCTAAGCAGTTGTAAGTGGGTTTGCACGGGTTTGCATGACACTTAGCAATGCTTAGCTAAGCGCACACAAGCTCATACCTGCGCACTCCTGCTAACTACTGCTTAAAAGTGCTTACTCCCGCTAACCCCTGTGCTGATTTCTTTTAAAGAAAAGAAAATGGGGAGATAGGAAAGTGGTGAAAAAGGGGGCACAAAGAGGGAAAGACAGTAGGAAAACCAGCTCGTGATGTGCAGGATGGGTGTAGGGAAGGTCCATAGCTGCCCATTTCTTTACCAGCAACAGCTGTGCATATGTATGAAATTTGGTGTGAAATTTGAAACCTTCCACCCCTGAGAGAGGGGTGAGGACAACAAAATATGTTGTACTGCCAATTAGAATTACCAGTTTACATGTTCAGCGGACATGTGTGCGAATTGGGCAGCTATATATGGGGCATAATTTTTTTGTGGGAACAGATTGCCCTTTTTTAATTTTTTTTTTCAGGTGAGAGTGGAATGTGAGATAGAGGATGAAGGTATATTTGGGGAGATAGGTTGGGGAGGTATACAGACAAGACAAACAAGACACATTCAGGGGCGGAGGTTGACACATGGGGTGGGTGAACACAATTGACGTGGAAGGTTGTTTGGAAATCGCAAGCCCATGAGCCCACAGATGGTAACAGTGGAACTGAGATCCCCCCCCATGAGCAGTCACCACTGCACCTTCACAGTCCCGAGGATGGCTGTGCTGGGGGCTGAGTAGGACAGGCAGGCTCACCCGAGAGACGTGCCACTCTCGCCTCAAGCTGGCATAGTGGATCAGCAACTAAACACTGGATCTCCCTATGCACCACAACCCAGAACCTTCGAAGGGTGACAGGTGGCCCTTCTCCGCCCATGCTTGCACAGGGGGGATGAGCCCCATCCCCTGCAGTGCTTCCACCCGAAGGTGGCACAGGACAAATGGAGGAGGGGAGCACGGGCTGGTCACTGGAGCTGCTGGTGCCAGGTGCACTCGCCAACTGAGGAGGGACAGGTGGGTCCGCTGGGACCGGCCTTCCCATACATTCTGTGATTAGGTGTGTTTAATTTCAACATAAACAACAGCATTCCAGATTAGTTGTAACAGCATGCAGTAATATTCCCATTAACCCAACACACCATGGTTCCAACAGTTGAACAGCAAGCATAACACATGCATATATTGAATGACAGTGGATATTCCAACAGCATGCAGGGATGTTTGATAGCAACAGGCCACCATGAACGTGGTGTTTGAACAGGGCACATGCATCAACATCAATGCAAATATTTATAAAACAATAGGACACATGTCCCAACAAATATTTAAGGTTACACATACCCATTGAGGAGTGGAATTGCATGGTTTATGCACATACGGTAGGGTGTAGAAAAAACCTCAGTTAACATCTTATAATGACCTTTTAGTCTACACTACATTCACAGTGACTGCAAGTGTATATCCCCTACCTGTATTATTACACTTGCCACCATACATTAGGTTGTGTCATGGGTTCGGCTAGTTCAATATATGCCTGACCTATATCTGACATACTAACTGTCCAGGATGCAGGTGTTACTGCTACATATTTCTTGTTTGCATTTATATTTCTTTATCTACATATCTGGGATGTTTTCACATATTTTCACTTCGATTTGTACAGAACCCTGCATTTCTTAACACGCACTCACATTTCTGGTGAATAATTACATG
Organism: Protopterus annectens; assembly: GCF_019279795.1. NCBI lineage: Eukaryota > Metazoa > Chordata > Ceratodontiformes > Protopteridae > Protopterus > Protopterus annectens. The sequence continues at coordinate 1,277,651,374 of NC_056737.1, forward strand.
CTACATGTGTGCCAGGTTTACTTATTCATGCCAGCCAGTAACTGACTATTGTGGACTGTATATATGTTTCACAGCTACTAGCACTTCCATTAACCACTTTATATGGGACTGCATAACTCTGGGTTGCCAGCACAATTTCAAACAGTACTATTTGTATAATGCAAGGGTACAACAACATTTCAGACTCTGTGACACAGACACACTCTGGGTTTTAGACCTTTATTAATGACATTGCACACTTTTCCACAGGCTCACTCCTTTATTTGTTTTATCGGTGTTTATGGCAGACAAGTTCAAGACATATACCTTTATTGATAGGTTAGAACAATCTTTTTTCAGGCTCACTCACTTATGTTATATGACAGTGCCTGCAAAGATATTATTCCAGACATATGTTACCTTTCTTAATGGGTTACTACACACTTTTTCTGCCTCTCTGACATTTTTATCTGGCAGTACATGCAGAGGTCCTATTCAGGCAATTCTATGGCTGTTTTATTGGACTACAATCCTTTCTTTCATGCTGTCTCCCATATTTTATATAACAATACATGCAGAATAATCACTAACCTGCCTGGTGGTGCAGCCTTAGCAGCTTATCAACATAGGTTGCTGATTTGTAGCATGGTCACCTGCAGCTGTAAAGTAAATGAAGGGATATTGAGACATACCTATCCGTTATACATACACCATTATCAATTCTTACATATTGCATTCCATGGCTACATACTCAGTTGTGGGTCATTCTGCATCCCACGGGCCTCATGTATCCACTGGTTCAGGTGGTCCTGCTTTCGTCTCTTCAGGTCTGCATGGTGGTGACAGACCTGCTCACCAGTCCGGGGAATGCCTGTGGCACTGGTGAGGTCACGAGCTAACCGGTTCCAAGCATCTGCCTTGTACTCCATCCCTTGGAACTGGCACTGCAGTAGTCTTGACTCGTGATGGTAGACAAGGAGCCAAACCATGTATTTGGACTCCTCGATGCCCCAACGTTGCACTCAGAGGCGTGAACCCTCTCCTGCACCTGCCATTCTGACTTCAAATGTGAGCTACAATCAGTTATGGTGAGTATTCCCGCCTATGGGGATTAAATATGCCGCATTTCCCGCACTTTTTTGTGATTGGCCATTTTGTAAAATTCTCGGCTGACTGAGACCTGCTTAGTAATGGTTAAACTACCATTCATAAGTATATGAATGTTAATAGTGGCTGCTTTCCCCTGTGTTGTCATGGCTTAGTGGTTCTGTACTTTGAATATGATGCACAGGGTCCCGGGTTCGAACCTTGGCATTCTTTTATTTTAATACTGTCTAGACAGACTAGGGGGTGTGGCTGTGTTTAAGCAACTTAGCTCTATGTTGCTCCCCTGTGCCCTACGGTTCCCTGGTTGGTGCGGTGCGCACGTCCGCCCAAACACATTGCACTGGGTAAAGCCCTTTTAAACTTTGGGCAACCCTATTGTGATGGGTAAAGCACTATTAAACTATGGGCAACTATGTTTAGCTGGGTAAAGTGCTATTTAACTATGGGCACCTCTGTTTAGCTGGGTAAAACGTGATTAAAGTATGGGCACCTGTGTTTAGCTGGGTAAAGTGCTATTAAACTATGGGCACCTGTGCTTCGCTGGTTAAAACGTTGCTTAACAGCAGCCTATTATATATCTGGGTCCTTTAAAAATATATACTTTGTTCACTTGTCACTGCTTTTAATATAATTTTATTCATATATGTCTGGTATTATTTCAAATACTGATTTAAAACATAAATAAGAAGGGGAGTAGTGAGACTCGAACCGTGAATGCCTTCTCTTTGTGCATACGTTCTAACATTACGCTATTGCTATTTGGATTAATTTGCATTAGTAGTTCTTATATGCTCTTCAATGTCACATTTGCTAACTATGGTTAAGCAATGGGCACACTCACGCAAACAAGCGCAAATACGGGCAGCAATAGCATGGATTTAAAAAAAATAAAATTAATATTTTACGTTTTATAACTGTGATGGGGGTTTACAGTGTCAGGGAGTGTGATGTTGGGTGCAAGTACATTTGAGCGAACTCACTCTTGTCTGTTGACATTATGATTTTTAAAACCTTGCAGGGGTGTGGACTTTTAGACTGCTCGGCAGTCGGACACGCCCCCTGCTTTCCTACTCAGTCCATGTAAGAGTTACGGATGAGTCAGCGTGCCCTCATGAATATTCATGGCACACTGATGTCATACCGTTCAACTGCAGCCTCTGAGTAAGACATATTAAGTCTTACACGGAGGTTTTGTGAATCCTGGGGAGTATTTATGTTTTTGACAGTTTCTCTTTTCATGAAGTATTCATTCATGCTGAAGTGTTCCTCCTTCAATAAATTAACTCCTTCCTACTGAACTTGTGCAGTCCATTGTTGTTCTTCTTGTGAGTTATAAAAAAGTGCACTCGATATGTTTTGAGCATCAGTTGTAGACTTTACCATTAAACCACAGGTAGTATATGTGTGGCTAATCTGACAAACCAAATGCTATGAATGAAGTTATGACTGCTGTTATCTTCTGCTTCCCAGATGTGAAAGCCAGCAATGATACAATAACTTTTATTATTAAAACAAAGCATTCTGAAACTGTGTGTGTGTGTGTGTGTGTGTGTGTGTGCATGTGTGCATGTGTGTGTGTGTGTGTGTGTGTGTGTGTGTGTGTGTGTGTGTGTGTGTGTGTGTGTGTGTGTGTGTTAGGCTTATTTTTGTTACAAACGAAAGAAAACAAAAATAAATATTCCAAGCAAATAAAAAAATAAGTGATTGTCTATTATTATAAAAGGCTGTTATTAAGAAGTATATTCAGATAAATTACATATATTCCAAACTGTTGAACAGCCAAAATATAAGATCCTTAAATTATCCATATTTAATGTAGAGTATTATAATCAAAATATAGGATCACAGTGGATTTCCAGATTCATTATTTATGTAACTGCACTCAAAGAGCAAGTGAGGTTAGTTTAGATTCTCTTTTAACTACTCAATAAGAGTAGATATATGATACAATGGAAACACTAGCAGTAGAAGGTTGTAGATCAGAGTGTAAAGTGTTTGTGCTTGTATCTTTAAGAAGCATGCAAGGCTGCACATGCCACATATATTACCCACAAATGTGCACAACCTTAGTGCCATTTTGAAGGACCAGCTAGGGAGTGAGCATGCATGACCATAGTCATTAATTGTATGTAAGTTACTAAAGTTACAGTCTATAGTCAACAATAGTAATATGTTTGTATATAATAAAGCTGCTTCAACAATACCCACAAAGACTCATTTATTCATGTCCTAGCACAAAGCAACATGGTGTCAGAACTGGGATGGAAGAGAGAAGACTATTCTGAGCCATGAGATGTAAAGACGACAGCGAAGGTAAAACTGAGAGAAAAGAGCACAAACAACCTTAAAGAATCAAAGGAAATGAGAAATATAATGAGCTATATACTCGATACGAAAGACGATAAAGGGGCATTACAAGACCACAAACCACAATAACAGGCAAGTGGAAAGTACAAAAAGTTTGTTAACTAAAGACAATGTTTAAGATAAAAGGATTTGATGAAACGATTAACTGTAAAGCAAAATGAGTATGTTTAAAGCAAAAAACGAGTATGTTTAAAGCAAAATGAGTATGTTTGAGGCAAAGTTGGGCATGTTTAGAGTAAAACAAGTACAAGAAAAGTACATTGGGCATGAAAAGGGCTTAAATAAGCAAAACAATTACAATAAGAAAAGAAAAGGGCACATAAAGTGAAAATAAAGCAAAGCGGCTCCATGTGCTTTGGGCAAAGTGCTGCATTTGGGCATAACTGTGGCTTTGTATTCTATCAAGGGCATAACTAAAGTTATTTGAAGTATCTCAGTGTGTAAAAGTGCTTACACTGTGTGCTTATTACTGTGTATGTATTTCAAAGGGTTCATTGTGTGCAAAAAAAATTATTTCATGCAATCTAGTCAAAGTATAGCTATTTCAAAAAAGTTCTTGTGCTGGGTGTGTCTATTCACAAAGTACCACCATTACAGAGGGCTTCTTGTACTGTAGAGAGTTGCCTAGCAAAGTAATGCCATTTTGGGGACATTTCAGTGTGCTGTATGCAGTTATTTGCAAAGTGCAATTACTTCAAAAGTTATTGAATTTTGGGCAACAGATGTTCAATTTATTTGAACTGTAGAGTTGCTTGACATGTTTCTTATACTGATAGGTGTTTTCTAGCAAAAGACGACATTGCAAGAGTATTACAGTGCTCGTGAATTACTCAGTCACATCATAAAGTTCTTGAACGTTTCTTAAAGTAATGACTTTAGCAAATGATGGTAAATGACTGTAGCATGCCTGCCTTTACCGATACAATTCTGAAAGTATTGCAAGTGATAGTGTATTACTTTAGTATTTCTGCCTTTACTGATAAAATTCCAAAAGCATCAAAGTGCCCAAGAACTTATTTTGCAAAGTTCAATAAAGTATCAAAAAGCCCAAGAAGTTTATTTTGCAAAGTCCAGTTATACAAAGTATTAAAAGTTCATTCATTTACTTAATTCTGATGAGTCCAATGTAAAATATAAAGTCAGAGCATGAAGGCAATGGACAAGTCTGTTGATGCCAAAAGAAACTTACGTAAATGTGTATGTGTGTATGTTCATGCTTATTTGCAAAAAAAAAAAAAAAACCCTTTGCTGGTATGTGTTAATAGGTAGGTACTATTTTATTTATTATTTATTTTACATTTGTTTACTCGGCTAGTCTAACTGGATACATGTCCATTTTCAGTAGAGGCTCGGGGAGATAAGCTCCTAGGTAGGACAATGAAATTAACACAATCACAACTAATAAAACTTCAGACAAAATAAAAACTATTAACAGTGTCTATTACAGGTTAACACAGTAATATTTACAGTGCAGAAATACAGGCATAACAAAGGAATGGTAATACAATCAAGGTATGTTAGAGATAGTTTAGTAAATTAGTTGAATAAGGAGGAGTTTCTGTGTGCGAGTAGACAGGGTAATAAGAGAAAAAAAATGTTGAGGCACATATAGACTAGTCAGGTTTGGAGCAGGGGCATAACCAGTGAGTTTTGAGGAACAATTTCAAATTATTTTTGAAGCAGGATAGTGAGGGAAGTGTGGAGAGTTCATTTGGGAGGAGATTCCAGGCTTTTCCAACTATGTTAGAGAAAAGGGAGTCACCAGCCTTATTGTTTGTTTTAGTAGTATGTATTAGAAGTTTCTGAGAAGACCTTAAGGATTCCAGATAGGGAGTGATTAGTGTGGAAAGAATAGGCATTTTGGAAGGTTTATAAAGAGTGTTATGGGCTATAGTTAGTTGATGGAATTTAATTAGATTTTGAAGTTCGAGCCATCCTAGTTGCTTTAAATTAAGGCAGTGATGGGTTCTAAAAGGGTTGCCTGTAGCAAATATAGCAATGTTATTGTAGGACATTTCCAATTTGCTAAGATTATTTTTAGATAGGTTAGTAAAAATAGGAGAGGCTTAAAGAAGAAAGGATATTAGATGGGTGTGTGCTATAGTTTTTTTGAGCTGAAGGTAGGAGAAAGGATTTTATCCTATAGAGCGAACCTAGCTTTTTGTTGGCTGTTTTTATAGTGTTGTTAATATGGATGTCAAAGTTCAGATTATTGTCAATGGTGACACCTAATAGTTTTGTGGTTGGTTCAGGGTATATAATAGTTTTATTGGTAGAGTTTACTGAGAAGTCCATCGAGAGGGACTTTTTAGTAGGAGAGAAAAGGAGGCGTTTAGTCTTTTTGGGGTTTAGGAGAAGGCATCTATGTGTAAACCATTGCTCAACTGTGTTAAATACTTGTTGGGTAAGATAGAGAAGTTCTGGAGAAGAGGGGGCTGAGCATATCAGTGTAGAGTCATCCGCATATTGTATGCATGTAGCTTGGGGGATGGCAAGGTGAAGGTCATTGATGAATATAGAAAAGAGCAGAGGTCCAAGGATGGAGCCTTGAGGGACACTCAGGTTGATGGGCAGGTGAGTAGAGAGAGATTTGTGCCAAAGTATGGCCTGTTTTCTTTTATCAAGGTAGGACTGGAGCCATTTTATGGAGGATGTATCAAGTGACAGGGATTTTAGTATTTTGATGAGAATTTGGTGATTTACCATGTCAAAAGCTTTAGACAGGTCAATAAATAGGGCTGAAGAGAATTTGTTTAGATTACGGTTTTTGTTGATACAATCTGTGAAGGAAAGAAGGGCAGTAGTAGTGCTATGTGAAGGTCTAAAACCATGCTGACAGTTGGCTAGTAAGTTATTTTTTGCTAGATGGTCAAGTAATTGTCTGTGAATGCAGTTTTCCATGATTTTTGCCAGAGGTGAGAGGAGGGCAATGGGGTGGTAATTGGAGAGTTCAGTGGATTGACCTCCCTTGTGGAGGGGGATAATATGGGAAATGTTACAAAAACTTGGGATATAACTTTCAGTAATAGTTCTATTGATTAGGATAGAAATAGGATAGGCAATGGCTTTGGCGGATAGTTGTAGGAATTCAGCAGGTAGTTGGTCTGCTGAGGGGGAGCATGGTTTCAGTTTCTGTAGAAGGGTTTGAATATAGGATGTTAGTATGGGTCGAAAGTGAAATGTAAGGGGTGAGGTTGATTCACTGGAAGGTAGAGTGAAGTTATTTGGTGATAGTTGACTAGCTAGTGTTTGTATAACATCAGTAAAAAAGGTATTAAAAGCATTAGCTATATTCATCGTTTTTTTGTCTTTAGTGTTTTGAAGGTTTGGAGTAGTGGACTGTCCTGGATGGAGTAGTTGGCTGATACTAGACCAGAATTTATGTGGCTTGTTTTGACTAGCTTGTTGGGATTGCAGGTAGTAGTTTTTTTTTGTCAGATAATATAGCTTTTTTAGTTTCATTTCGTAGTTGTCTAAATTTTTGTTGGTCTATAGGGTTTTTAGTTTTCCTCCATTTTGCCCCATGTTTGTTTCTCGTATTGATTTTATGTTTGGTTTCTTTTGAGAGCCATGGAGCATGTTTGGTTTTAATTCTAATTAGTCTGGATGGGGCATGGTGGTTGAGGATGGCAAGGAAGTTGGAGTTAAAGTAACTAACAGCTTCATCTAAAGGAAGGTTTCAAGTTACTTGCTTGTAATTCCATCTGGAAAAGTTCAGGGTTAAAGTATTTTTTAGACCTGATGTTTTTAATGGATGTTGGGGAGGGAAAGTTGATTTTATGTCTGATGATATAGGTAAGAGAGTGGTCACTTAAATCATCAGGGATGGTTCCTGAGTCATAAATGTGAGGATGATGGTTAATGAGAATTCAGTCTAATAAGCTTGATTTCTTGTTAGATTTATTTATTCTGGTAGGGGAGGTAATGGTTTGGGAATACCCATATAGGTTAATATGGTTTGTGGGGAGGCTGCTGCAGAAGCAGGTCCAGTCAACATTTGTGTCACCTAGGATAATGGTTTCTTGAAGTAGGTTTTGGGAAAGCCAGCAAAGGAAATTTTCCATAGTTGCTGTGTTATTACCAGGTAGTAGATATATGCAGATAATATAGATAGATTTGGAATTGTTAAGATGAAGTTTAGATATAAGAATTTCTGCATTGGAGTCTAAAGGTGGTTTGCAGTTATGAGTGGTTAATTGTAAGCTAGGTTTATATAGGATAGCAATCCCTCCACCTTTCTTGGATGTACGGTCTAGTCTCAGGATATTATATCCAGGTGGGATGATTTCATTATCTTTGGTTACTGGTTTTAACCAGGTTTCTGTTAAGCAGAGAATATCAAAGGAATAGATTTCAGTTAGCGCTTGGAGTTGAGTAACTTTATTATTTATACTGCGGATATTAAGATGACCAATTAAAAGGGAGTTAGATGGTTTAGACAGGGCTTGGGTAGTTGATTATTTGAGGTTGATAAGAGAGATAGGAGTTGTTAGGGGGCCTGGGTTAGGGTGGATGTCACCATCCTTTAAAGAGAGTAGCATGCTTATATTATATGGGTTGGGTAGTCTGCTGTATAGTGATAGACATTTTTTGGGTTTAGATTGCTGTATTTTGTGTGTAGTGTTCTATGATATTTAGGAAGTATGTAGTTAGATTAGGATGTTATATTAGCGTGAAGAAAATATAGAGGTGAGTTTGGAGAGTTGGTTTCTTTTTTGGGATAGTTTTGGTTTGGGTCTAGCAGATTCTCAAAAGAGGTAAATAGATGTGTGAGGATTAAAGGAGGTAGTAGTGAGAGTGTGAATAAGAGTGTGAAAAAGAATGGGATGGATTGTCTATTCATTATATGTGTAGTGTTTTATGTAGGTAGAAAATAGAAATCTATAGTGAGGAGATGAGAGAGTGATTAGAGTGTGGTGTGATAGGAGAAGGGGAGTGATGTTAGTATTAGTGGAGTTTGGAGACAGGAGAGTGTGTAGGGAGAAAAGATAGTGGGAAGGGTGTCTTTGAAGATGAAAAGGTAGGATTGTAAGGTATGATTAGAGAGTATTGGGAAGAGGAAGGGGTGTGGTTAGGGAGTAATGAGAAGAAGAAAGGGGTGTGGTTAGAGAGTAACAGGAAGAGGAGGAGGAGGTATGGGTAGCAAGTATAAAGGTAGGACCCCTAGGGGTGGGTGAGAATTGGGGGTAGTGAGGGGAGCAGAGTGAGCCCACAGGACGAACAGAGCGGGTACAGACAAGTTGAGTGTTGCAGGAGAACAATCAGTGGAATGCTGACTGAAAGGTAAGTTAAGTAAAGGTAGTGGAAGAGAGATAAAATAAGTAAAGAAGCAGATTTTCAAGGCTATCTGCCAGAAGGTATTTATAAGCCTAGGCAGAATGTGTTGGCTTTCGCTGCCCCCTTAGATTAGTTCCCTGTGCCTCTGTCCAGCAAAGCCACTGATGTGATCCCCGGGGTAAACTTTCTGTTTCCCATCCACTCGTCAAGGTTTCTTTTGAAGAGTTTTAGCAAGGAGCTCTGCCTAATGTAGACTGGAATCTTGTTCCAAAGCATGGGAAGTTTCTGGGACAGGAATCTATCCCCCCAGCATATCCTATTTATAGTTGTGGTGAGGTTTAGATCCCTAGAGCTTGTGGCTCAAGGGAATAAGGTTTTCTTTAGGTGGAGCATGTCCATCAGTTCTGGGTTGGACATGGCTTTGTATGTCAGGCAAATATCACCTCTGAGTAGGCAGTATGCAACCAAGTACAACTGGATTTTCTTCAGTCGAGCTGCATAGGGCATCTGTTTGAGGCCAGTGATCCTCTTGGTGAGGTACTTCTGTGGTCTTTCCAGCTGTTGCAGGTGTCTTGTAAGGTACATCCCAAATGGGGCATTGTACTCTATGATGGGTCTAATGAGTGATGAGTAGAGGGGCACAATGACCTCTTTTGATCTGGATCCTAACCCTTTTGTGATTAGGTGGGCCACATAGAAGGATTTTCTAACCACTTTGGCAATGTGATTATCAAAGGTTAGATTACTATCTACTTGGGTCCCCAGATCCCTTATTACGTCTTCCATATTTTGGGGACTACCACCTATGTGGTAGTTTGTGGGTACTATGATTTTTTTTCTAAAGGGGATGACTATGCACTTTTTGGCATTTATCTTGAGGCCATGATTTTGACACCAGGTATCTGTCTCAGGGAAACCCTTTTGGAGGATGTCTGTGTCAGCCAGAGAGTCAATTATAGCCCCTAGTTTGCAGTCATCTGCAAACTTGGTCAGCCATAATCCACCTGTGCTTGTCTGTACCTCTGAGAAGTATATGCCGAACAGGAGGGGTCCTTGGACTGAGCCCTGGGGAATGACACTTGTAACCGGTTTAGAGTCGGACCTAGCTCCCGCAACTCTCACCATGCAGGTTCTGTCCACGAGCCGGTTGGCAACCCATCTTGTGACGTAGGGGTTTATGTTCAGGCTGGTGAGCTTGTCTATAATATCACAATGGGGAATGGTGTAGAAGGCCTTAGCGAGGTCTAGGTAAGCTGTGTGAACCACCTTTCCTTCGTCTATAGCCTTGGTAACTGTCTCAAAGAAGTCCACCAGGTTTAGGAGGCATGATCTGCCCTTAACAAAGCTAAATATGGCAGATGGATTTCAAAACCCCTACCACTTGTGTTTGATCAGAATATTGCAGAGAACTGGAGAATATTTGAGCAAGAGTATGATATTTTCAAACAAGCAGCTTATGAATATAGAGATGCATGCACCAAGGCATTCATTTTGCTAAACCTAGTAGGGCCAGAGGCCAGAAACCATAGAAAGAGAGTGTTCATTTGTGTATGCACCAGCAATGTTTAAAGGTGAAGGTGCAGACCACCATATTGTTGTACAAGCTGAATCAAGGGAAGACCCTGAGTGTTTGAAGTGCAAGTTCAGAGAAATGTGCAACCGTCAGATGAATATTACATTAAAGACCCCTTTGTTTTACACAAGAGAATAGAAAACAGGGGAAACATTTGCAGCGTATATGACTGACTTGAGAAACAGAGCTAAGACATGTTGGTTTGATGATCTAAAAGATGAGCCGATAAAGGACAGGCTTGTGTGTAGTATTAATAGTGCTGCTGTGAGAAAGATTTTACTTTGTGACAGTGATATAAAATTGAGCAAAGCCATAGATATTTGTCAAATCCATGAGGTGACAAAAAACATACAAGTATGCTTGTGAGTGACAAGTGCATGGTTTCATTTGGCTCCAGAGCACATGTAGACAGTGTTCAACATGTGACAAACAAGAACAGGCCTAAGCACATGGTAGCTACAGGATTTCCAAAAAGCCACAATGTTTTCTAGAAAGCTTCAAGAAAGGTGCCGGCTCAGTGCAGTATAAACATGAATCAGCAAAACCCAAATCTAGCTTTATTGTTAACTGTCGCAATTGTGGTGCGAATCATCAATCTAAAAGAGAAAAGTGCTTAGCATTTGGTCAGCAATGTCACAAATATAAAAAATGGAACCATTTCCAAAGGATTTTAAATCACGTAAGCCTCACATAGTTGTAAAGAAAGATCGCACAAAAAAGCAAGTTGATCAAGTAGAATAGAAACAGTCAGCTTTCCATGTAGATGTTGTACCAGTGCTAGGTGAAAGAGTTGATGCAGTAAACTTATTAACAAAAAGGTATGTGTTTTGTATGGTCAGGATCAAAGGAAAATCCACAGAACCCATAAACACTGGGTTAACGTGTAATGTTATATCAGCAGACACATTTGCAAGATTGAGAGCTAACGAACAACTCAATGTAACCAGTAATGTGAGACTTGTTGCTTATGGAGGTTAAGAAATTCAAACTGAAGGTTCAGTGATACTTTTATGTCATTTGGCCAAGAATTCTTACAACTTGTTATTCTACATAGCCAGAAGACCAGTGCAATCTTTATTGGGTTTCAAAGATAGTTTAAGAATGAATCTGCTGTCTTTTGCTAAAGAAGTTCATCGGGTGAATGCAGTTTCGAGTTCCCATTTCTCCAAACCCATTTTCTCAGAGTATGCTGATGTTTTTGATGACAAATTAGGCAAACTTCCAGTTGTGTATTCCATGAAGTTAGACCCGGAGATCACTCCAGTGGTCAGACCAGCAAGAAAATGTCTGATAGCTATGCAATACACAACACATAATCCGGCAAGACCAAAGGGCATCCAACAAACAATGCCAAATGAACGATATAAAAATTTAATACAGTAGTTTAAAGCACTTTTCGTCTGCAAGGTATGCAGACTTCCTCAGAAACATGTATAAAGGTTACAGTCAATCCTTATAAAGGAGATCATACTTGCTAATTACTAAGAACATCAATAAAACAATTAATTACAATTAATTTAAACAATAAATTTCCATAGACACAAACTCCTCCAGTCAATTAACTCCACCATCATCCTAAACTGTAAAAATATAAACTATGTTATCTAACTCTAAAGTAAATTACTAAATTAATGGCTTCCATAAAAAAACAAACTACAACTTACTCAATGTATATATGTTAATACTGATAATATTTGCGTTCAGTACTATGTTGGTACCCTATAAAAAACTCAATTGGTTTAATTATTATAACTATATAGTGTTATGTTATAATATAATATAAAATAAAATATGTAATATATAACATATATAAATATCATTAAGCCCACACTGGGCTATCTCTGCAAACTTCTAAGTTTTAAAACACTGCTGATTGAACACGAGTCATTCAATCCTGGGAAAGAATACGCATTAAGCCTAATTTGCCATTTAAGTTCTGATTCTTCTAATAGTAAAGGTAAGGGAGCACCCCTCTTATTTTCAAGTATTTGGTCAATAACCAAAAACTTGGAACTATGTTCATTATAGCTGCAAATGTGTTTAGCCAGTGCATTCTCCTGTTTTTTCTTCGTAATGGCATACTGATGCTCATAAATTCATTCACGTAGTTTCCGCTCCGTTTTACCTACGTAAAATGCGTAGCATCTCTGGCACTTAGCTAAGTAAACAACCATTCTAGAGTTGCAACTAGCTCTACATCTCAACCTGTATACCCTGTGTTGTATTTGTGTTTGCAGCTATAATGAACATAGTTTCAAGTTTTTGGTTATTGACTAAATACTTGAAAATAAGAGGGTGCTCCCTTACCTTTACTATTAGAAGAATCTGAGCTTCCTGGTTCCTGGGCGTCACACTGCAAAATCATTGTCTGTTTAGGCAATATAGCATTCTTTTTGTGTGACTAACAGTTATATATCTGTAGCCATACTCTTTAATGTCAGGTACGTAGGTTTTCTGAGCAAGTATCCACAACAAAACAAAACAATACCCACACCACTGCAAATGACAAAGGTTGTGAAGATAGGTGAAGGCTGCCAGCTTAGCCAGATAGAATTTTGTAGATAATGCTGTCATTTGTAAATATTAATGTAAGCCACAGGCTTGTTCTCTTAAATGTGAAAAGACTGCATTGGATATCGAACTGCAAAAATGTAACAACAGTGCACTCTGCTGTAAGAAAGCTAAGTCAAGCATTTCATGACTGTCTTTGATGTCAAAATTCGGAGTCGATACATCTGGATGAAGGAATTCTGCCTATTGTTTTGAGGTCAGAGTTAAAGGCTAGAATTTGCATGTATAAATGTCCTTTATTGCTCTGGTTTCTGACCAGGTATAAAGAATGTAAATGTAGTTTCTGTTAGCCTGGGAACACCAGAGAAGTGTGAAGAATGATGTCATGTGAAGCAGCTCTGTTTTATCAATTTAACAAGAGTGAATCAGAGAGCTCAGAGCATTTTGTCTTGAGGACATCCACCACCAGTACTGTCTTGCTCTAGATAGGGTTTTAGAACTGTGTTTTCTCTTAGAAATAGTTAGGAATTAGGAAGCTTAGACTAAGTTTTTTTCTGTGTTGATGTTAGAACTTTTCTACGTTATTATTTTAAGTATTTCTCTGTGCTCTGAACTCTTGACTTTCACTGTTTAGTAAGAAGTATTGTCTTGTTTTTTTATTATTTATTATTAAATATTTTTAAACCTTTCAACTGTAGCTGTTTTGTGCAGAGATAATTTAAGCTCTTAATAGTACTTGCATGTCTTTGGTAAAACTGGACAAAACCAGTCCAATAGCTATAGCCCTGGGCTACACTACCTATTTGGATAATAATATTGCAAAGGAATAACTGGACACCCTTTAGCAAGGGCCTTTTTAGTAGCTGATAGGAGTAGGTGGTGGCAGGTTGGTACTATCTTATAATCTGGGAAGAAGTCGGCATAGCTGGAGAACCTGTGCTAGCCTTCCCCAGGAGTGTCTGTGTGGTTGTATAAACTCTTATCTCAAAGTGTGTGTGTGTGTGTGTGTGTGTGTGTGTGTGTGTGTGTGTGTGTGTGTGTGTGTGTGTGTGTGTGTGTGTGAGCTACTTGGGCAGGGGCACGAAGCACTGGTAGGACAGAGAGGGTACTGGAGGTTTTGGCTTCTCTACTTGGCTGGACTCTTAACCCTATAGCTGTGCCAGTGGGGTGTCTTATTGGGGACCTGGAGAGAAAGAGAGAAACCAGCCCCAGACTGACTGCAATCTCTGTGTGCTCTTAAGGGAAATTCTACTTTACTGTGTGTGTATTTATTATCCTTTCCTAATATGGATACCCCTCACTGGTGTTAGTGGTGAGGATTGAGGCTCCTTGATTGCTGGGCCAGTGCACGGGTGTCACAAAGGTAACAGGACTATTTTTCTCAGGGTTGAACTAGTTTGTAAATGACATGTGAGTAATACATACAGCAGTTACATGTATTTACTGCAAATGGTATCAGAAACCCAACAGGAATCCATTAAACTGTATTTGTAGTATGAGCTGATGGGTTTGTCTCACATTATGCCTTTTTATTAGTTTATTTCAGTTTCTTTACTGGGAAAGTGCAATTGACTAATCAGATAAACCCTTTTCAGTAGAGGCCTGGAGAGGAACACTCTAACAGTTTTATATTTATTAACAATCAAAGTAGCAATCAAAGCAGCTCATTAGCATTAATTTGCACATTGAAGAAAAAACAATAAAAATAACAGATTTAAATGATTTACACAGTGGGAGAAAGCTCATACTTTACTTTGTGCATTAATGATCAGAAGAGTACATTTACCTGCCATCATGCTTATACACAAGTATCAAAAGAATAAGAGACAGTAGGATAATAGTTATTAAGTCAGAATGATAGAAATGGAGAAAAAACATATGAAGCTGGATTATATATGTAATAGGGAATAAATAATACTCATAAATGATAGAGATGAGGATTGAGGATTGTGAAGAGGTACAGGAGTGGATGAAAGAATCATTATAACAACAATCCTTTATAATCCTTCAAATTGACAAGTGCTTTACATTAGCAAACCTGCTTTCAATACATCTTCCCAATACAATACAAGTACCAAAAGTCCTATCAGTTATTATGTCAACAACTTCAGTAACAATTAAAAACGATACTTGAAATGATGGACTTATAAGAAGAAGCACTCACCATATGCAAGCAAAGCGTTTTAGTTTGCTTGTACAGTTTCTTCTGTACTTGAGTTATTGCTGGTTCTAAAACATGGCTGCTGTACAGTTTATCTGTAGCACAATGAGAATGTCTGCCTGCCATCATGCTTATATCATGGACATTCACATGATTTGGCATGGGGATTATGCTAACTAGGCTCAACTCATTATTGTTTCTGAATTGCTCAATTTGTGCAATGGAAGAACTGTTAAATGGCTCTCAAGTCTCTTCAGTACTGTTTGGATATCCTGGATTCTGTGCCCAGCACTGGGCATGTGCAATTTAGGCCATGCCACCAGGAATAAATTTGTACTTCCACATTTAACTACAGTATACTTACATGGAATTAGTGTAGAGCCTGTTTTCTTAACAATATACAGAGTTAAAGGATGCCATGTTTCAAAATTTAAAGTGCCATTATGAGCCATAAAAATACAATAACTATATTTTCCTACACCACCAAGTGCTGCAAAAATGAGGTGCTCATCAAAGTCCAACAGCTTGCACCATGTTATGCATGCAAGAACTGCTTTGGGGATTGATTTTCTGCTATTTTCCTATGAGTTTTCAAGGTGAGACATTATGGTTTGAGAAGAAAAAGGTAGTGCTCCTTTTCAGAGCACAGAGGAGGTACCAAATGTTGATCTTTCTGCATACTTGCCTTGAGTTCCTACAGCTGGCTATCCCTAAAGTGCTACGAGTATGTCGGCAGTAGCACTGCATATTTAACAGTAGATTTCTGGTAAACATATTTAAGTAAATAGATGCAAGGGATGTAGGCCACTGAGATGATGCTAACACACAAAATGTAAGTATGACAGAATTATAAATTGAAAATTAAATTAATATGTGCACAAGGAGGCACCTTACCCATGTGGGGAGAAAAAGAAATATGTTGTTTTTTGCAGGGAACAAGTCCCCTTGCAACTCTCATATACTCCATTAGTTATATATACTAACTCTTGAGATCATGCAGTCCAAAAGGAATGGACATATTCCCCAAAACCAGAGATTGTCAATCTTGCACACCTGTTGACCATCTCTTTTGTTGGCAAAAGTGTGTCAACAAAACAGGTGTCAACATTTTGGAGTTTTGATTGACTTAACTGCTCTAATATATATACATATTATCATATGCCTTTTTCTTATAGAATGCTTGAGTGAGCCCCCTTTCATCAGCCTGAAAAAGCAGACATCAACACCAATCAAGAAACATAATAAAGAGTAACTCAATTGCTTTGTTTTTTCAAGGAAGCAAGCCCTCCTGCACGCTGACATGTGTGGGACTGCATCTTTTCACCTATGCTTCTTTAAAAATACAAACTCTGAAATTGTAGAAAAATGTGGAAAAGGAGAAATTTCTTTACCCCATTTTAATCTGATGCCAAACATACAGCCCAAAAGATTGATGCTGACAGTAACCATTTCAGTGACTGAAAAACAGTATGAATAAAACTGTAATCATACATATGTAATATATGTATACACACACACACACGGACACACACACACACACACACACACACACACACATATATATATATATATATATATATATATATATATATATATATATATAGGGTCCCTATTAATTTGATGAAGTTTTAGATTGTCGAACCGTAAAAGATCGACAATTAAAGAATTAAATTCTTTCCCTGAGAAAAAATTTGCGTAGCTGGTCATTTGCTGTTTGGACGTTTCTATCTTTAGCTGTCAATCTTTTGTAGTTCGACAAGCTAAAGCTTCATCAAATTAATAGGGACCCTATAGATATACTTACCAGTATATGTGTGTCTTTGTGTGCATTCGTGTCTGTGTATAGGTAACCGTTTGATTGAGACTTATAATTGAAAGTCTCAGAACAGTGAGACTGAATGACCAAAAATGCAGACTTGCATATACCAAGTCTAAGATCAATCTTTTTTTTAGAATATTCCATGTTCTCTGAGGTATGGTGATCTTGGAGATATTATGTATAAATATGGGAGTGTGGGAGGCTTGCCTCCTGCAAAAACAGCTTAAAAGAAAATGCATGACATTAACTGTTCTCCTGTGTTTTCAGTCTTTATTTTTATAATTCCAGTGCTTGCACCTAGAAATATCAGAATTACAACAGAGAGCTCCATACATTTTTTGTTATATTCCTACCTAAAAGAAAGAAGAGCCCCCAGACCAGACCCATACCCCCTGCCCAGCACAGGAAGACAGAACAAGATCATGGTCTTAGTATAATCCAGAGAGAGCACAGACATCACAGCAATCTCAAGAGATAACTGGGAAATCATACAAGGGAACAAAATCATTAGCAATGTTTTAAGGGAAGGCCCCTTATTTATCTGTAAAGTCAGCAAAAATTTAAGATGTTGGCTCACGAGCCAACATATGCAATGGCCACCACCCTCCACTGTTAAATTTCCAGTGTGTATTCCCAATCTGTCCCAAATATGAGTTTATGAGCAGAAAGACCACTTCACAGACATTTCCTCAAAGAACTATTAAAACAAAGTACTATAAAACTGGAAACACAGAACTAACAGACAAATGCAGGATGTGTAAAACAGAAATGGAAAAAGTCACAAATGTTGTTGCTGGATATGATACACTAACGGCTGAGAGCCTGTATACTGTAAGGTATAATAATGTGGCAAGAGGGTTGCAGTGGGGATTATGCAAACATTACAACATTAAAATAGCTGAGAAGCATCGGAAACATGAGAAACAAAGCATTATAGATAATGATGAAGGTTATATCACATGGGATCACTCATTACACACAGTTCAAAAATAGATACTAAAAAACAGATATAGTAGTCCATGAAAAGAAGACAAAAGTAACATTGATCACTGAAATTGCTACAGCCAGTGACTGCAGTGTCTTATGTATAGAGGGCCACATAGTTATAAAATACCAGGATTTGCAAGGAGAAATGAGGACAATATGGAAGAAGGATGCTCAGTTCCAATAGTAGTAGGAGCAATGTGTCTCATAAAAAGAATTTACAGTCATATTTAGATATGTTACTGATAAATGTAACTCCATATGAATTGCAGAAGGAGTCAGTTATGGGCACATTGCGAATGCTGTAAAGAGCATTTTTGGCTAACATCAAAGATTGAAACAATACTGAATTCACAAATTTTAATCATACTTTGACTTAGGAATGGGGTCCTTTCCCATCATGGCATTAGAAACCTAAAAGACTTGGAGAAATTAAACTGGGGGAAAGGCCAACTTTGCAAAATATAACCCTTTCTGTATTGGCAAAACCACCTATACTCTAAAATGGAGGATATTCCAGTGCATCTATGCAATTAAAAACAAGAACCAGAACAACCAAACACAGTGAGACTTTCAAAGATTTTGTGAAGTTTTAATTCTTCTTCTTGGATTCTGTCAGTAAAAAACACTGAAATAAAATGCAACTGTGAAAATTTCACTTAAATACTTGTCAACACCCTGATCCTAACACTGTGACTCCTATCAAGGGAGTGCTCAATCTCAGGTTGATTTTTACTGACTTGGATAAAGCTCACACAAACACTGGCATGCCTTGATATTAAGTGTGAATATGTCTGCTAGTTGGACATTATTCCCACTAATTTCATGGTCACCAGATTAAGACAAATGACTTATGATTACTACAGAAACCATTACTTCCTTTGCACTTATTACATTACATTATCACAAGTTGGACTTCATCTATGACTGCTTTGTCTGGACTCAAAATAATCGTGGACAGTCATGAGCACAGGTAACTCTTTAGTGCTGCCTCTATCACACTCACAGTGGATATCCACAAAATGATCATTGGCACCTCAGGATCAGACACATCAGTCACCAGCTCTTCTTGAGCAGTGGATATCATCAAAAGATTTAATAGCACAAAGGATACTGCTACAGCCACCTTCTAGCCTCAAACCTTTATGGACATTTCCTTAAAAGCTGTACTTCAGCTCCTTCCCAGACAAATCTGAAAAGGTTTTATAAAGAGATGTTCCAGCTCTCCTTTTCTCCCAGACACTACATAAGCACATCATTAACAAAAACAGTACTGTGATCATTGCACTATCACTGCCATTTCCATCCGTGGCATCGGAGCTCTCCCTGCCAATCAACCATAAACATTTCTCAGTCAGAATGAACTCTAAATGTGGGTCTATCCACCTTCACTAATTGAGATATTTAATGGATCTCTTTACTTTAAAATATGCTACTTCTATAGTACAAACGGGAGCAAGCATTTGACAAACTTGAACACTGAACTCAGGCATTTACAATTGTGATTATCTTGTTCTTCTTCTGGGGTCATTTACACATGTGCTTGTGACCCATGGGTAATGGGACTGAGGTTCTCACTGATCATTTGCACCTCTATTAACAGTAACAACTGATCTCTATACAGCTACAACTTACACAGACAGTAATGTAACCTTACTTATCTGATTAAGTCTCCTGCTTAGACTTGAAAGTATTTTATGTTATGTATTATTTCCTGCAACTCTGCTACTCTGAACAGAGTATAGCAGTGTCTGAGGCTCAACAGGTAATACACTCACCTTTGGTGGTGGAAGACCAAAAGGCCTGGGGTTGTATTCCCTCTCAGGTAATTGATTAATTTTCCAATTACTGATCCTCCAGAGCAGTATTAGGTAGGTGCTGCACTTTTGAGTATGTCATACTTTGAATAAGATGTTAAACAAAGGTCTCATTTACTGGAGATAGTAGTATCTCATATGGATGAAAAAGGCCCACTATACTTACATAAAAGAGTAGGGTTAATTTCTTGATGCCCTTGACAAATTTTCCTGAGTAGTATAAATACTAACTTGGGTGTCTCCTGAAAAGAGGCCAGTACCCTGGTGGGACTAACCCAGTGAAAAGGATAAATAAAAACATGAATAGTTGCTACTTTCATACATGCTTTCCACTTGTTTTCTTGTAATTTATGTTGATTTTCAGGGAATTATTGCATGGGTAATTTTGAATCATTCTTCACTACTCACCATAAAAAAACAAATCAGAATCAGAATCACATTTACTGGCCAAGTATTCATGCATATAAAGAACTTGACTCTAGTTTCAGTGACTCTCCAAGTATGAATTACATAAATGACATACATACAACTATTAAGAACAAGACAAATGACATACATGCAGCTAATAAGAGCAAGACAAAAAAGTAAATATGCATATACATATGAAGTACAAAGTGCAACTCAGTGCAAGAAATACTGAAATTCTGAAAGAAACAAGCAGTAAACAATACTACAAAATCCTCGTAGGCTTGGGAAAATGAATACCACAACTTAATAAGCTGGATAAACCATTTATGCACTTGATGGCCTGTGGAAAAAAAATGTTCATATATCTACTTGTTTTAGTGTGTATTAATCTAGAATACCTGGCTGATGGTAATAGTTCAAAAAGATGGTGGCCTGGATGTAAAGGGTCGGTGATGATTTTCCCTGCCATTTTCATGACTGTGGAATAGTACAGGTCCTGTAAGGAGGGCAAACTAGCATCAGTGATATTTTCAGCAGACCTGACTACTTGATGTAACCTATTTTTGTCATGATTAGACAGAGATCCAAACCACACTGCTATGGATAAGCTGAGAACAGACTCAGTGAGTGCTGTATGAAACTGAATCAACAGTTCCTGTGGGAAGTTCAACTTCCTCAGCTGCCACAGAAAGTACATTTGCTGTTGTGCCTATTTTTATGATGGACCCTGCATTGCTCTCCCACTTGAAGTCCTGGGAGATTATAGATCCAAAAAAGATGAAGGATTCCACAACTGACACAGCAGTATTAAATATAACGGTGGGATAATATTGTAGTACCACTCTTAAAGTCCTCTGTCATCTCTACACTATTAAGAGATCCCAGTTGCAGATTATTCTGACTACACCAAAGGGTCAGCTGCTCAACCTACTGTCTATATGCATACTCATCACCATTCCTGATGTGCCCGATGATAGTTGTATCATCTGTGTACTTAATAAGTTTTACAGAGGGGTCCTTAGAAGTGCAGTCATTAGTGTAGAGGGAGAATACCAGTGGGGAGAGCACACATCCCTGGGGGCACCTGTATTGACCGTGCAATAGCTAGATGTAAATTTCCCCAGTTTCACCTGCTGTTTCCTATTGGTTAGAAAATTGGTGATCCATTGACAGGTGGAAGCAGGAATGGAAAGCTGTGAGAGCTTCAAGTGAAGAAGTTCTGGAATTATTGTAGTAAATGCAGAGCTGAAGTCCACAAACAGAATCCTTGCATATGTCCATGGGTTGTCAAGATGTTTCAAGATATAGTGCAGGCCCATATTAACTGCATACATTATAGTATTTAGCTAAACTTCTGACAGCTACTGGGTTTCTGATTTAGCTCCCTTGTTTTGTTACTGGCTACATGTACCAGACATTGTTGGAAGACTTTCAACCTCCACTTTCCCTTTCAGTTCAGTTTATTAAATCAAGTAGTTGATTAGCCAAGTACTCAATATGGGGATCCCGTTCCATTGGCTGAATCTTTTCCTTGTATAATTGATACTCAGTCAGCTTTGCTCTTTGCATATCACCTCCCATTGGTCATTTCTTTAACTGTATTCCATTCCCTTGTCTAGTTGTCTCACTGTGAGTAACCCCATGCCCCCCCCTACTCTGCAGGGGTGCTTTGTTAAGCATCATATTTAAAGGCAGTGTTTATTATATCTGTTGTGATCATATTTTCAACTAAATAAATGCAATCACCTGCTGATGTGTTCTCTGACTCATCTTTTTTTTATTTAAACACCTTTATTGAATTATCACTTGTGACATAGGCACATTTACAATTATATAAAAGTAATCAAACTGTATTAACAAGTTAAAATTAACAAACATAATGCTTCACATATATTGCTATACATCATATGACGTAAGCAACATTACATATATTTTTCAATTCCTGCCCCCTTTTTTAAACAGGAAACATCTTTTTTAAACATCACTTAACGACATAAGAAATCATACATTTATATAAATGAAAACAAATCACACCGAAACAATCCTAGTTGCAAGCATTTTACATCACAAACCATACTGACACAGTCCCAGTTGAAAACATTATACATCACTTATAATCTACCCAACTATTTTCAGTCAAACATTACATAGCTCATTTATGTGCTGCCTTCTTTTTAAATATCATTCCTCCACTTTTTGTATTGTTCCCACAGTTGCCATTTTTTCCTATGTAGTTTGCTCATACCTTTTTCTAAAGATCCCAATTCCAGTTTTTTTATCTCTTTTACTATATTCACTACTTCTAATATAGTTGCTTTAGACTTTGATTTCCATTTTCTAGTAATTGCTTTTTTGGCAACCACCAGAATTACCCTGGGACTATCATCAGTCGCCCTGCTAGACAGGGATCCAGGGAAGTAAATATTGTGGGAAGAAATAGTCAGGGAATTGTTATGGCTAGGCTTGTACAGGCCCTAGGGTCGATAGCCTTGTAGTAACCTATGAACCTATTAGAGACAACAAGGCCTTACCATGTCTAGGCAATTACAATTCTGCATCTTAGCTAAAAAAATCATCTCCCTGATCACACTAATCTGCCCACCCAGCATCTCTGACAGTGCATCCTTAATGTCTGCCAACTCACTGCACTCCCAGAAAACATGTTCCCAAGTACCTCTTTCTTTCCCGTCACACCTCCAACATTTGCTATCTGACTGAGGAAAAATTCTCTGGAGTCCACTTGGGGTATAAAAAGATCTATGTAAAGATTTCCAAGCAAACATCCTAAATCTTCTACATTTTGTTGCATATTTGGGAGACATACATATATCCTTCCTATGAATTGCTTATCCAGTCTCTCTTCCCAATCCTTTCTAACCTCCTCTGATCAAGTCTTATAGTTAACATGCAATATTTTATATGCCTTTTTTAATAGCACAATCTGTTCTAGATTCTACTACAAACTCTAACAGTGCTGCTATTTTGTTTAGGACCCCCCCCCCATTTATTTCTCTTTGCCTATATTCTGATAGCTATCCTTAATAGGGAAGGCAATCTTTAACCTACAGTGCAAAGAAATTCTTGTCATCTTCCCATTTTATTATATTTCCCTCTCTAGTTATTTGCTCCCAATACCTTGGTTCCCTTGCCAGTTTTTCTCCAGTAAGTTCCAGCCCCCTCTTGCCTATTGTCTATGTCCATTAAGTGCAGTCATCCCTATTGGCAGAATCTCCTTTCTCCATTCCTATGTTGGCTTAGTTCTTAGAATACTTTCTGCTATTTTATGGATATAATATTATTGCCATTCTCATTAAAGGCCTGGATCCAAAATCCCAGTCTCTCCTTGTTTCTTGAGCCCCCCCCCCACCACCATTTCAACATTATCCCTTTCTACTTTGAATTATAGTTTTCTGCTTGTGCTGTTATAAGAGCCTTATCTGTGTAGCTCTGAAATACACCTTCAAATTGAATAATCCCAATCTGCCCTCTTCTACTGGAAGAATCAGCTTATCCCACATTAGACTTGCCATCTTCTCCTCCCAGATAAAGTATTTTAGATTTTTATTAATTGTTATCCACAACTTCTCCTCTAGTTGATACAAATATGCCTGGTCTGTGCATAAGACAAAAGGGACTAAAAACATTTTGACTGCTTGTTTGTTACTCTCCATATCCATATAACAAAGCTTACATTTTCTCAGTTTTTGTATTATCTCCCACATATCCTTTGTTGCCACACCAGAATCATTTTTAATCCATACTCCCAAATTAATTTTATCATGTCCCCATAAATAAGGGTATTGCTGAACCAATTTGTCTGTGGGTACATAATTTACTGCTATTGCCTTTGTTTTAGCTTCATTAATTGTGTATCCCTATCTCTTAATTACTTGTTAACAATAACTAAAACTAATGTTTGTTGTATCTGTTGCATTATTTCTCAGATGGGTATATATTCGGGTCTATATTGGATCCACGAATGTTCACAATGTCGAATCTGACATTGTCGACATGTGAACAGCGAAACCGCAGAACATCGAAGAGGTAAACGGAAATCTCCGTAAGGGGAGATTTCCATTTACTTCAATGTAGTGCAGTCTCGGAGTTGGTATATTTAAGTAGCAGAGGGTGTGGGGGGGTGCAGAGTGGCTTGCCCCCCTGCTTACAGGAAGTAGTTTTGTTTCCTGACATTTTTTAATGCTTATGTTAGGTATTCAATGTTACTGGACTTTGATGATATGGTGTCAATCGTATCGTATTCGAAGCTGAGCAACTTTGAGTATCTAATATAGACCCATATATTCTACATTAACAGTGAAATAGGTTCATAGGTTCATAGGTAGGTACTAGGCTATTGGCCCTAGGGCCCATACAAGCCTAGCCAATAAATGTACCCTGGCTTTCGCCACCCAAGAAAATTATTTTCCTGTGCCCCTGTCAAGCAGAGCCACAGAAGTGATGCCCTGGCTAAATTTCCCATCCAATCATATAGGTTCATAGGTAGGAAATAGTGCATTCATTTATAGACATATTCTGCCTGTTATGGATTCGAACCCAGGACCTACTGCACATAAGACCATAACTCTACCCATGTAGCTAGTTAAGTGTTTTGGGAAGAGAAGGTTGTCATAGGTAGACTTGGTGATTTTTATGAGTGTGTGAGTGTGTGTATGAATATCTGGTACCATCTCTGAGGGCTTTCTGGAACATTTCCATACCTTCCTCATGGGGGATAATGTATTACATTGTTCTGAAAGTACAGGGAGCACACAAAGTGATGCAAACATATATGTATTTGAGGAAATAGATCAGTTAAATGTGACAACAGACATTCCTGACATTGATGAAGGTAAAGTTACTATTAGTGAGTACAAAGGGTTGAAAATATATAATTACACCAATAAGGTGTTGGAAGTACATCATGTGGAATTATTATCAAAAGGGTTTACATTTGTCCCTAAAGACCAGAATTATGGAGTGGACACCATATTGGATATAAAACTGTTTTTGAGATTAATTAATTTGAAAATATTATTGGAAAAGGACGAAAAAAATGAAGAACATGATAATAGAAATATTAATGGGTCCTTGTCTAGGAAGAGCAAATGCAACCCCATATTAGTACCCCCGGTGGCTATTTTTGAAAAGCTTATGGAAATGGAAATTAGGAATCTGTTTAGTAAACAAAGAAAACATAGATGTGATAATCTTACTAAAGATGAGGATTGGGTGTTAAGGGAACTAATGAAGAATCACAATATTAGGATGATAAAACCCGATAAAGGGGGTGGGGATGTTATAATGGATCAATTTGACTAGACTAGTAGAATGCTGAGACATTTAAATAATAGTGAATTTTTCACTCCAGCTTCCATGAACGAAATTAATATTTTCAATCGAAAGTTGGATTTTATACTGGAAGACCTTTTCCAGGAATACAGCTTTGCAGGTGAGGAAATAAAATTTTTGAAAGTGGAATACCCAAAGTTTGCTTCTTTTTTTGGGATACCCAAAATCCATAAATCTGTCACAGATTCACCGATGAAACCTATAGTGGCAGGGAGAGGAAGCAAAACAGAACCTTTAGCTAAAATGGTGGATTTTCATTTGAAAAATGTTGTTGAGGGGAAAGATCATGTTCTGAAGGACTCATGGCACCTATTGAGGAGTCTAGCAGAGGTTGAATATAAAGAAAAATGATTTTTTAAGTATTGATGTTAAGGATTTATACTTAAGTATCCCCCATGAGGAAGGTATGGAAATGTTCCAAAAAGCCCTCAGGGAGGGTACCAGATATTCCAGTGATTCCATTTATGTGCTATCAACCCTTATGGAACTGGTAGTGGGTAATAATTTTGTCTGGTTTCAGGGTGAGTATTTCAAACAGACTCGGGGAGTGGCAATTGGGAGCCATAGTAGCCCCGATATTTGCAAATGTAGTGTTATGGTATTGGGAAAAAAAAATTGTTTTGGAATCAAGGTTTAAAACTAACATCTATAGATATTACAGATTTTTAAATGACATTCTGATTTTGTGGACAGGGAGAGAGGAAGAGGCTGATGAGTTTCTTGAATATGTTAATAATACTATGAATTTTCTAACTTTTACAAGTACGAAAGGAAAGGAAATGGTTAACTATTTGGATGTACACATATATAAGAACATGAGTAGTAGGAGCTATGAGTCATCAATCTATAGGAAACCAACTTACTCAAATAGCGTATAACACTTTGATAGTGAACATCCGTTTTGGCAGAAGAGAAATCTTATTAAAGGACAAATGATTAGGGTATCTACATAAACTAGTGAATACCAAAAATTTGTGGAGGAAATTGACAAACTGAAAGAGATGTTATTGGCTAGGGATACCCTAAGGCATTAATAGAAGGACAGGAAAGATATGTAATAGAAAGAAGGATGGATAGTTATCTACCCCTGCTTAAAAATCCGAATGTGGCAATGGGGAGACCAAATACACAAGTGGGCTCATTTAGTTGCACCTTAACATTTGATGAGCATTCAACAGAAATTCATAGAATATTAGAGAAAAATTGGAATGGAGTGTTTGGTGCTTTTGGTCTTATTGATAAGTTAGGCCCTAGCCCTAGGATAGTCTATAGAAGGGGTAATAATATGAAGACCCTTTTTGAAAAAAAGTCAAAACAAAGGGAACAGGATGTTGATGGGGAAAATGAGTACTTGTGGATGTTGTAGGGAATGTAGATTTATGTACAAAACAAGGAACTTGATTATTGAAGGTTATGATAAGGTTATTAACATCAACGGCAACTACAATTGTAAGACTAAGGGGGTTGTATATGTATCCCTATGTCAAACCTGAAGGCTTACTACATTGGCAAAGCTGAAAATGAATTAAGAAAGAGTACATCAACACAACTATGCTATTAAAAACAGGATCGTACAAATGGCCTGTTTAGGCATAGTGTTGTGTGTAAGGAGTTCAAACAATGTAGGTTTTGTGCATTGGAGAAGGTTAAAAAACAAGAGAGAGGAGGTAATTGGTCTAACTTTCTTGAATTTAGGGAGAACTTTTGGCAAGTATTATTAAATGCAACCATGAAACTAGGCTTAAACGATAGAATATCAATTAATAGTATGCTTAATTTGAGAGTTGAAAACATATGAGATCAATTAATAAATAAAAGTAATAAGGGTTAAGCATACTTTATTAGATGAACGTTAATAGTAAAACATGGTGTATATATGGTTAGTATAGATTATAAGCTAGTAACTGGGACAATAGTATGTACTTACAAACTAATAAATAAAATAATTTATAAATTAAATAGTGGGAATTGCACATTTATGTTAAATATATTAGGTAGGAAGGTCCAAGTAGAAAGTCTTTTATTAATAATACACATGTTTTGTTTTTACCATGTGAAATATAAATGATTTTATTAATGTGATTTTAAATGGTTATAAACCACATGACATGTAAGAGTATTTAAATGAGGGGATATGATGTATCTTGTTGTATCTGATGAAGTTCAGTTTTGTTTGTAATGAATTAAAGGAACAAAAGCGCTCATACAGACTATCTTGAAAATTGGAATACTCTTGTGTGGCTGCCTTACTTAAGAAGTACTTCTGGTGCCTCTTTTCTACAATTCATATATTAAATGCATAAATTCATGGAGCTTTTCTCCCTGGGCCTCCACTGAAGAAAAGCTTTTCAGCTCAGTCAGACATACCCGGTCAACAAATGTAAAATAAAATAAATAAATAAATAAATAAATATTGCACTAACCATAAGTAACAGTTTGCAGCATTCCAGCACTCCTATCCTTCATTGAACATTGTTTATACTACTCGCATTTATAGCTAGGATTCTCACTTTGTGGAAACGTTTCTATTATTTATTTTATCTTCTCCCTTTTTTGTTACCTTCTAACCTATATTTTTAAATTTGTGCTTTCTATCTTTCACTCTTTTCCCAAGAATGTATTTTGCTTTTTAGATTTTAGGTTTTAGACCATTTCATAGCACCACCCCTGCTCTCTTATCCTTTTCTGACCTTATTAATAGAAATCATAATAATGACACTCTATCCTCAGCCCTCTTTATTGATCTGTCTAAAGCCTTCAACGTGGTCAACCATCACCTCCTCATAAACACTCTCAGTAACCTGTCATTGGATGATCTTGCTATTCAGTAGTTCCAATCCTACTTAAATAATAGAAAACAGGCTGCACTATAGGCAAACACCTTATCTTCCCACCTTCCAGTTACCCTAGGAGTCCCACAAGGATTCATATTGGGACCTTTACTTTTCTCCATCATTACAATTGACCTCCATTCTGTAATCCCACAAGCCACCTGCATCCAATACGCAGATGACTCCATACTTATATGCTCTGCCACTTCCCCATCAGAACTTCAATCTCTAACCCAAAAGACCTTTAACACAGTTGAAAATTGGCTCCTGCATAGATATCTTATCTTAAACCCAAAGAAAACAACCCACCCGTAGAACCTCCCCACTTAACTTTACCGTAACCTCTAGTAAGGGAACTATTATATCTCCTGATACTACCACTAAACTACTTGGGGTTCTAATTGATAATAACCTCTCTTATGAGCCTCACATAAATAACATTATAAAAACAGTTAATAAGAAATTAGGTTCCCTCTAACTCCACTAGCCAGAATCACCATTGCCCACACCCACCTTATATCTACTCTGCTTTATGCCTCTCCTATCTATACCAAATTATGTAAAAGTGCTCTGAATAAGCTGTCTACCTCTTACAACAATATTGCCAGATTTGCTGCAGGGTCCTCCTATAGAACCCATCATTGTATCAATTTGAATCAACTTGGCTGGCTAGAATTGCCAAACCTAATATTATTCAATCAAGTAATAGTAGCCCACAAGATCCTGTACCACCCAGAAAATACACCTGTACTCACTTCCCTAGTCACCCCCTATGATAATCTCAAAACCCTGCGCTCATCTAACAAACTATTAGTACAAATATCTAAATCTAATAACTCAGCAGGGGACACTCTGTTCTCTAATACAGTGGGCAAAACCTGGAACAGTCTCCCCAATCACCTAACTTCACTATCCTCAGCTAACCTATTTAAAAGTAAACTTAAACCCTTCCTCAAATCACACTGGCTATGCCCCTGTGCTAACCCAGATTAAACAATTAACCCTTCCCATTATACCATGATTCTTATCACATTATCTTATTTAGGGCATGTGCCTATGTATATATTGTCTGTCTTTATCAACTATAACCAGTCCACTTTTTAGACCTCATGTGTAATTTTTATAGTATGAGTGTGTTCATGTACTGCTTCTATATGAATATTCACTATATTTTTCATTTTTTTGACATTTTTTGTGTAACTTTCTAATTAATAGTTTCAATGTCTTTGTAAATATCATTGTCCTTATGTATTTGTTGTTTAACTTGTGGAGCTTTTCTCCCCGGGCCTCCACTGAAAATGGACATACATCCAGCTGGACTAGCCCAGTCAACAAATGTAAAATAAAAAATAAAATAAAAATGCTTTTAACTCGTATCCATTTATATTCCCCTTATCACTTGAATTACTTCTTCCTCTATCTCTCCATTTTTTTCATTCATACATTCTTTTATTTCCATACTTGTATCTTCCTCATTCATTATTTCTTTTTGCATTTTTTCTGTATTATCTACTGAAATATTTTCTCTGTCTTGGTCTCAATTTATTTATTGTGTATGATTTTCTTTCACATTACAGTCCATCCACGAATATCCCATTTTTTTACACTTTATACATTTTTGCTCACATTTTTTTTTTTGCTTCATGACCAATTTTACCACAAATAAAACATTTTTTTGTCACAATTATTAATATAATGATCATCTTTACCACACAAAAAACATGTGTTTGGTTGTCCCCAGTATCAAACAGTTTTTTAAATAGCCTTTTAAATAATCTCTTTCTACTTCAGTTCAAAACTGTAAAAATACTTTTTTTCTCTATTAAACACTTTGGCAACATATAAGTTCCAAGGTTTTTCATATTATTCTAAGAATTTTTACATTTACTGTGCCTCCTCAGAAAAAATGTCACAAAAAGTATCTTTGCTAATACAAATAAATGATCTTACCTGTCTGGCTTCAATACACACTGGTGAAATGATGCTGTTAAATAGTTCATACATGTCTATTCTTTTTTCGATTTTGCTGCTTATCCTCACCCAATGATTTCTTCATACCTCTATTTTTTTCTTTTCTTAGACCTTCTCTTACCTTTTGTACATACAATTTCTTTTCTTCCTTCCTTATTTCTTGAACTTCTTCATCTTGCATTCTGTCCATTATTTCACCCAACAACACTACCTTTCCACTCTCCAGTGTTCTTTCCATAAGTTCCATAAGTTCCTTCAAATAAACATCCAAAAAACCTCCCAACTGGAGGTCGTAACAACAGACTCAGGTGCTGTACAACCTCTTGAAAATAGATTTTGTTGAAACAAATCTTCTGAATCCATAATATCCACTTCAACTCCTTTTTTGCCTTTTTAATAACTTTCTTTTTTCTTTTATCCCTTTCTCCCTTCTCCATTCTCATCACTCCTCTTAACTTCCGATTCACCAATGAACATTTCAGCATTGTTCGCTGTTCAATTAATAGCTCTACTCATTTAAAAAAAAAAAAAATGCCTTCTTTCTCTTCCATGTTAGTTTTTCAACTTTCTGCTTCTCCCAGCCACCTCCACACCTGGATCAGAAGACAGGAAGTGTAACAGCAAAATGCGTCCCTGTACTTCAAAGACTAGGAGTTCGTTGTTTACATAATCCATAAGTATTTACACAATCACATAAATTATTTACATTATACTTATTTACATTCTATATACACATTTCCAACTATTTACAATATATCTATATATACACACACACATATATATATATATATATATATATATATATATATATATATATATATATATATATCTAGGACGTTTGCTCGAGTGAGCAAACAACTGAAACCCAAACAGCCGGGGATACATACAGGAAAGTGCTTTTCACCAAAGAAGCACTTTTGCATAAGTATGCCTGTTGCCTAGGCTGTACTACAGTGCGGGTAAGGGGAATTTCCCTTTTCCCCAGTGTAGTGCGGACTCGGAGGGAGAATATTAAAGTTGGGGGGTGTGCAGGTAGGCAATGCTTCCCTGCTAAAATGTAAATGTAGTGTTTTATTTTTTTTTTTTGTAACACGCTTTAACGAAAGCGCTTTTTCAGTAAAAGCACTTTCATTAAAGTGTGTTCAGTTATTATGGATTCGGACGTTTGCTCACTCGAGCAAACGTCCTAGATCCATATAAATATATATATATATATATATATATATATATATATATATATATATATATATATATCTATATATATATATTTGCAAATCACATCTTCCTTTTACATTATACTTAATCATATATAACACATCCTTATTATTTTTGACCCCCCCACTCCAGTTTCCACAACCAAACCTTATTTTTTTTTTCAACATCATTGCGAAGTCCCATTTTTCATTGAACATGATATCCTTAATCCTCTGATTCCAGATTAGTCATAATATGGCAAACTTTTATCCAGATTTTGCACTTCGTTTTTACTTTTATATCTATAGTAAATAAATTCAATCATGTTCATATTTAAATTGCTTACTTCTTTAAAGACATTCACATATTTTCTTTCTATAATGTTTCCCAATAACATTTTTACCCTTTGACATTGTATACAAACATGTCCATGTGTTTTAATTCACCACAGTATAGATAAACTCTGTCTTTTATACTTTTATATGGCATATTCACCTTCACAGGTAGCTTTTGTATAGACACTCTCCATAGAAAATCTTGACCTTCTATATGTTTTTTACGTTGCTTCATTCTTGCAGCAATAACATTCCTTCTCTCACTGTTTAACTCCTTCCATGGATATATCCTGTCATAATTTTCCATAATCTTTTCATACCATTTTTTCTATTGTTTTCAATTTCTTTCACATTAATTTTCCACAATTTTGAAACTTTTCCATTTCTTTATTACAACAGTTTTTCCTTTTCAGAACTTAAAAAAATGTCAACCATTCCATTTTGCACTTCACACTTAATATTTTTCTTATTAACATATCCTTATTATCTTTAAAATGCTTCATCGCTGTGTATAAATTTAAGGATGACATATACACTACACGGTTTATTAACCCTAAACCTCCTTTTTTACTATGCACATACAATACCCATCTTTTCCAGGGTTTAACTTTGATCCCCATATACAGGCAGATAATGAATTGTATACAACCTTCTCCAAATTTAAAGGAGCACTAAAAGCACTAGTTAAATAAGCAATCTTTGCTAACAAAACTGAATTTGTTAAATATACTTTCTTGTTAAAGAAAAGCCTAAAAGATTTCCAAAACACAATTTTTTTAATTCCTCTATTTTCTGTTTCCATACATAATTTATAATTTCTTACTCCCAAAGTGTATTCCAAGAATCTTATTTTTTTCTTTATTAAATTCAACTCCACCAATATTTCCTTTGAAACCAAAGCCTTGACTTTTATCTTTATTTAATGCAAGCCCAAACTCCTTAATATCTTTTTGCAAGCGCTTTTTTACTGCATTCATACTAGCTTCATTTTTAGTTGTAATGATAATATTGTCTGCATAATTCAACAATATGGACATGTTTATCTCTTCCTTAGAAATATAACTATTAGCATCCATCTCCTTATTCAAGCATGTTGATATTGCATTTGTTACTGGTGTGAATAATGTACCACTCAATGGGCATTTTTGCCTAATGCCCTTCTCTAACTTTATATCATCACTCAGCCATCCATTTATCATACTTTTTACAATATTATACTTGTATGCTGACATACACAAATTTTTAATCTTCTGACGTTTATAAATATTAAATATATCCCATAATACTAAATGATGCATTGAATCAAAATCTTTACTTATTTCTCCTACCATCACTTTTGCCTGAGCATTTCTAACTATTATATCATCTACTAATTCCCTAATTATTAATGTCTTAAACTTTTTACCTTTTATACCAAACACATAATCATTTACAACCTTACCTTCTTTTTCTTCCATCCTTTTGTGTAATATTTTCATAAACATGTTACAATCCATATTATTTAATACAATTGTCTTCAATTTTGAAATTCTTTTTTCCTTCCTTTGTCCATATAAATCTGATGATACCTTAGCACAACTCTTTATACAAAAGACAATTATCTATCCATTTATTTAATACTTTAATATACCATTTATTTGCTCCAAAGTCAGATTTTTATACATCTTATATTCCACTCTGTCTGGTCCTGCTGCAGAATCTAAATTAATTATTTTTATTACCCATTCTAGTTCTTCTATTTCTGTCTCTTTTTCTAAATTCTTTTTTTTCCATGTCTGTAAAAGTATGTACCTTCCATTTCTTCCACGTCTTACTTCTCTGTTCTTTAAATACCATCCTAATATATTCCTTTACTATATTTATAATCTCCTCTTGTGTGCTATGTATCTCATCTGTTGAATCACTCATTTCTCACATTACACTAATTTTCTCTTTAGTTATTTCACTTAAATAAGGTGCAAGTTCTTCTTTTCGTCATTTCAAAAAAAATCTATGTTTATACAATAAGCGCTGTATTTGTATTTTCTTCTTATTCATTTCATATATGTTCTGTTCTTTACTAAAGAAATTCTCATCATTCTTCTCTGTACATTCAATCATTCCCTCCAGTACAGCTCTTTTGAGTGTGGACCTATTACTCCCAGTGTGTGTGGCTTGAGCCTTTAAAAAATGAAGTTATCACCTTATAGCTCTAACAAATATGCATTGACAATAGTCAAATATCAATTCAGTTGTGCTTACCATTGTGTATGCTTCAAGATAAAATATTCTGATACCTTGTATGTGGCATGGTTTTGGAATTATTTATGCAAATATGAACAAGCAATACTTGATGCTTAGAGGTCCAGTAGGAGGTAACTGGAGAAACGCCTGCAGGCACACTTGACTGTAATGAGTTAAATTCTTATAATTCCTCTTTTCCATTTCCATTTTCTCTTTTTCTCATGGCATACGACATTTTTTATAGTTTAGTTTAAAATTTAACCACCATTCTGACCAATCTTTGTAAAATTCTCTCATTTCTTCACGAACTTGCCATGATATCCTGACATTTTTTCTCCCTTTATCATCCCATTTTACATAATTTATTGTTTTTATGCCTTTCCCTATTTTATATAATTATCATTTCCTTTTATCATAATCCATATTGCCCTGTGATCTGAAAACCCTGTCAGTAATACACCTTGTGCAACCGCTACTAAACTTTCTGATGATAAAAATAATTTTTGTTGTTTTTATCACCTCTTTTATATATCGAAGTGTTTAAATTTCATATTTTTAACTGTCCATATTTTATAATGTCTTTAACTACTTTAACATCAAAAGACTATTAGTTAGGATGTCGTAAATTGCAATTAAAATCCTCTACTACAATTATTTCCATATTACATCATTAACAGTAATTCTACCTGTTATAACATGTGTATCATCTAACACTTTAATTTTATCTTTATATAATTTATATAATATAAGTATTCCTGAACAGGTATTTTTCCCAAAATTCCATATTGTATTTTTCCCCACCACACTTCTTTTTGATGTATTTCTGTTTTTGACAAAAATCTAATATCTTCTAGTATATGACATCACTATCTAACTTTTTTACACTACTCCAAATCCCTATCCTTCTATCCAACTTTTAAAAACTGTTCACATTTATTGACAAAACTTTGCATATAACTCTACTTTAAATAATAGTAATAATACTTTAAATAATAGTAATAATATTCAGCATTTCCCTTTTGTTTTTCTTTTTTTAAATCTTCTATATTTTTCTGTTTCTTTTCTCACACTTTTTCCAATTGGATTTCTTTTTTGTCTAACTATATTCCATTTAGCATCATCATTCTCACTTAAACTTGACTCTTCTTCTTTAACATTTACTTTATTAAAATAATCTTTCACTTTATTTTTTTTGAATTACTTGTTCCATATCAGTACTACTACTATCTTTTTATTCCATCATTTCTCTCCTACATTCTTTTCCATATTTTTGTCCTTATTACCTTGTTTTATTACATTCTCTGCTATTTTCTTTTTCTTCACACTCTCCCCCTCAGATGTCCCATTTTTTTAGATTTATAACATTTCGGTTCACAATCTTTTGCATGATACCTAAACCTCCACATATAAAATATTTTCTTTTTTCACATTTGTTAATTAACCAATCCATTTTTGCACACAAAAAACATGTGTTTGGCTGTCTCCAATATCTCACCAAACCTCTGTCTCTCTCAACATCAGTAACACTTGGAATACAATAAAATCATTTTCCAGTTTCATTATCAAATTGCAATCCCATGCCCCAGTCCATAAACCTCTATTATCATAAAATTTTGATAAATTCAACACATCATTGCATAGATGTAATAAATGCTTTTTAAAGTCTAGTAAAATAGAAAAGCAATCCCAGAAGTATAAACCAATAAACCAAACTGGAAAAGCAAAGGTCAGCAACCAAAAAGTTTAGCACTTACATTCTTCTATTTAATGTATTGATGGAATTTCTTCAGAAATTTTAAAGCTTCTTTTTCAACTTCAGTTTGGAATTGAATATTAATGTTTTTCTTAGTTTCCCTAAAAGAGGGCTTAAGTAAAAATAAGTTACAAGAGGCACAGTTTTTCTTTTTTCATATTTCTCTATAAACTTTTCCATTATCTGCCCTGTCTCAAAAATAATGTCACAAAAAGTCTCTTTATTAATATGTATAAATGCTCATCTCATTTATTTTTTTCCCAAGAATCTTAATAACTTCATCTAATACTTTGTATCTGTCTATTGGAGCATCTTCCTTCTTTTCAACTCATACCTTAAACCGACCTTTCTTCTAACTTTGATTTCTTTTAATTGCTTACCACTTATTCCTTCTCTCACCAACTTCTCTATGTGCATCTCCTCGCTCTGCTGCCCTAGTTCCTTCTGTATTCTCTGTATAATTTTTCCCCAAGATAAATCCTTTCCATCTTCCAGTTCACTTTTCTCCGCCATCTCTAACAATATAGAGTTTGTACTGCTAATTGTTGCTTAGATCTCTGTTGAAACTGCCCCCCCCTCCATTTTCTGCCGTGTCTTCAGTTGGTATAACTGTTTTTTACAGCTTGTGTGTTATCTAACTCAAGGATCACTTGCATAAAATTAGACCTGTTAGTAACAGCCTGCATTTAATTGCTGGAACCTGTGTTCTGAGATACTGTCTTCCAATCTATCTGCAAATATACAGAGCTGAGTATATATTTTCTTTGGTTTTAGAGTTTGTACTGTTAATTGTTGCTTAGATCTCTGTAGAAACTGTTTTGTCCCACACACCTTCCATATTTCTGACTTGTAGTTTAAATTTGGTGGCTTTTTCAGTTGCCTGCCCCACTGTAGATTTGATCTGGGACACTCCCCCAGTCCCATCTCTTTACCACATTCTACCTAATAAACTCTTTCTGCACTTGCTTTTAGTCCTTTTTAATTTAATTGCATTTTTTAAACTGTGTTTGGTCTAATATTGCTACATACTCAAGTGTGCTATCTTGCACTGCATGTGAATTGTTTCTACTACTGTTTTAGCTACTTTTATGTAAAAAAAAAACAAAAAAACTGTAAGCTTGTTTCATACCTTTCCTGTAACTAGTGTTCCAGATACAGATTTGCTGTATCCAAGACTGTATGTAAGCTTCAGAGCCCCCCAAGCCTTCTTGTGTTGGAGGGAAGCCTTCTAGCTTATCAGTGGGAGTGGTAAGCACTAGGTAAGCTGTCTATCACATAAGGAGTGGTTCTGGCCCAGAAATTGTAGTTATTGGCCATTTGGGCAATCTCTTCCATCTCTCTCAACTTTTTGATTTGAAAGTCTGCATTTGCACTTGTTTCTGTACTGTAACTCGTCTAGTGCAGATACAGATTCTTAGATTTAGCACTTAAATTTGCTTATTTGTGCTCAGCACTTTTTCAGAACTTGTAAGCACTAAATAAGCTACTAATTACTATAGCACTCGATCTTCCTCATTACCTAAAGGAAAACAGTATTTGTACTCACTTTTCCAACTTGCTAAGAGAAAAACAGCTCTTGTACTCACTTTCCTCACTTATCTAGAGGAAAGCAGTTTTTTATTCAGGCATGTCCAAGGGTCAGCTCCCAGTGTTCTCTCCTGTCTATCTGATGAATCTGGGCATCTTGAGGCAATGTAGAAATTGTCTCATGTACACAGACAACCCTCTCCTCCTACCACCCAACACTACAACCTGTGAGAGATGCACTTATCTAGCCAAACTGGAGGTAAAGCTCTCTCCAACCAAGACTGAACTTGACAGTCATGAGGAGAAGGTAAACATTTGCACCACACAACACTCATCACATAGTTTCACTAAATCTACAACACCAAAATCCACACATAGTAACACAAAAACATTCACGGAGGCTATCAATAATAATCAGTCTAAGCAACAGAGACCTCCTAAGCAAAAACGCAAGCAACCTCCATCCCCCAACATGACCCAAATGACACATAGCCCACAGACTCAGTGTGTCACTCAACCACAGCCAATAAGGCAAAACAACGTACCCAACACACTAGTCATAGGTGACTTTAAAGTCAGGGACACTGATGTCCCACTCACCAGGCTAAACAAGGAGAAGGTTACTGTCAGCTGCCTGTCGGGTGCCAGGATCTGTCACATAACCCATGCACTCAGGTCACTCCACAACAAGTAGAAATATAACTCTATCATTGTCCATGTTGGTGTGAATGACCTGACATGTACCTCCCTGGACTACATGAAAAGAGACATGGAAGAGCTCTCTGATCTTGTAGCTCAGTCAGGTATGACCCTAACCCTGAGTAGCATTCTGCCATCACCCAGAATGATACCGCAGTACAAGGACAAAATGATTGACTTCAACAATTGGCTAAGCTTCTGATGTCATTCTAAGGGGATCCAGTATCTGTCTGCTTGGGATGACATGGTCGAAAGACCACAATGCTTTGCCACAGATGGTCTGCACCTGTCATCCCTGGGATTCCGGATACTGGCTGAGGCTCTTGCTGCCCCTATAGTGCCTTTTTTAGGTAAGGTTCAAATGACAAATTCACCACCATAACAGGAACAGGCAAGCAAAAACTGAGAGTAATGCTACTCAATGCTAGAAGTCTAAATCTCAAAATGCACTCACTCAAGGCACTCCTTAAAATGGATAACATTGATATCTGTACAGTGACTGAGACCTGGTTCCAGGCTCCAGAGAGCACCCCTGCACTACCAGGTTATAACTCATACCACACTTTTCGGCCATGTAACCTGGACCGAAACACCAAAGGCAGAGGTGTGTCCATATTCATTAAGGATATCCACACCTCTAGGCTAGTTGCTCAGCATAATGCATCCAAGGTTATCCAAGTGTAACTACCTCTGGGCAAAACTGCAATCCAAATTGTAGATTTCAACAGATCCCCCACCATTTCCCTAGGATTCCAACTCCTCTTTTTTTGATGTACTGGAAAATATTAGGGTTCAACCAAACACCCTAATAATGGGTGACTTCAACTACTCCACCATTAACTGGAAAAACTACTCATGTACCAACTCCTTAGCTCAACGCTTTCTGGAATTCATAAACTCCAATGCCCTGGATCAAGTTATCCACACCCCCACCAGGGGCAACAATATCCTAGATCTAGTCATTACCAACATGAGTGACCGGTGTTCCACACCTGAAGTGAACTCCTCGTTGGTCCGATCTGACCATAAGCTAATCACCCTTGATATCCACATCCCGCTCCCATCCCCCATTAAGGAAACCACAGTAAAAAATTTTTCAAAGCCAGCTTCATGCTTCTTAAGACAAAAGTGGTGAACTTCATGACACCCATGCAGATGGACAATACAGTTACAACTGCTGAATCCTACACAAATGCACTCTATAAGCACTTACATGAGTGCATGGAGTGTGCTATTCTAAACAGAGCCAAGCTGCTATCCTCCAAAAAATGGAAGCCAATCTGGTGGTCCCCTGCCATAAACAAATTGTACAACAGAAGGAAAAAACTGTTGCAAAAGAGAGTAAAATCCCATGAGTGGAGGAGCTCCCTGGTCACCCTCAGTAAGAAGCTGAGATCCCTTATAAGATCCTCCAAAGGTAGCTACGAAAACAAAATTGCCACTAATTCTAAGGACAACCACAAAGCATTCTATAGCTGTGTCAAGAATCTCGATGCCTACACCCAGATCTGCTCCAAGTTACAGCATAACGGCATGAAAATTACAGAACCAACTGATATTGCCAACATCCTGGCAGATAGGTTCAGTGCTAACTTTACAACCCCCTCACCCCCTAAAGGGCCCATATCTATACAGGAAGAATGCAGAGTCACTGTAATCACAACCACGCAGGTAAAAGCTGTACTCTCTAAAGCCAAAAACACAGCACCCATGGGACCGGATAACATCCCAGGCTGCATTTTACATGATCTTCAGAATGAACTGGCTCTCCACTTAAGCACAATGTTCAATAATAGCCTCACATCAGGCTTTGTGCCCACTGAATGGTGCACAGCAACAGTTATCCCACTCCACAAAGGGGGAGCCACCACTTATCCCGGGAACTATCAAGTATTAGCCTGACGAGCCTGGTCTGCAAGGCCATGGAATGTATCATCATGGAACTCATAAACAAAGACAAACTCTGGATCCCACCCAGTTTGGGTTTGTGAAAGGCAGATCATGCCTTTTGAACCTGATCGACTTCTTTGAGGCAGTCACCAAAGCCGTAGATGAGGGTAAGGTGGTTCACACAGCCTGTCTTGACCTCGACAAGGCTTTCTACACCATCCCCCATTCTGGAATTATAGCTAAACTCACTAAACTAGGTATAAATCCCTATGTCACAAGTTGGGTTGCCAACTGGCTCACTGACAGAACCCACACTGTAAAAGTTGCAGACTCTAAATCTGACCTCAAAGCAGTGACATGTTGAGTACCACAGGGTTCCGTCCTGGGACCTCTCCTGTTTGGTATTTACTTCTCTGAAGTACAGGCTAACACAGAAGGCCTCTGGCTAATGAAGTTCACAGATGACTGCAAACTAGGAGCCACACTCAAGTCCTCAGATGATGTGGACATCCTACAGAAGGACCTCGCTGAGACAAATGCCTGGTGTCAGAGCCATGGCCTCAAGCTCAATGCCAAAATGTGCAGTGTCATCCCCTTTGGTAAAAACTCTGTACCTATGAACTACCACATAGGCAGCAATCTACTTAACACAGAATGTGTGATAAGAGACCTTGGGACCCAGGTGGACAATAGTTTCTCCTTTGATGGTCACATTGCTATAGTAGTCAGGAAGTTCTTCTACGTGGCACACCTCATCATAAAAGGGTTCTCATCCAGGAAAAAAGAGGTCATTGCTCCACTCTACTCGACACTCATTAGACCCATTATAGAGTACAATGCCCCTTTTGGAATGTACCTCACAAGACATCTGCAGCAGCTGGAAAGGCCACAGAAGTACCTCACAAAGAGGATTACTGGCCTCAGACAAATGCCCTACACTGACCGTCTCAAAAAACTCCAGCTTTACTCCGTAGCATATTGCCTACTCTGAGGTGATCTCTGTCTAACATATAAAGCTATGTCAAAGCCAGAGCTGTTGGACATGCCACACCTAAAGAAATCCCAATCCCTCCGAGCTACATGCTCTAGGGACCTAAATCTTGTCATCACAATAAACAGAACATGCTGGAGGGATAGATTTCTGTCCCAGTGACTTCCCATACTCTGGAACAGGCTACCCATCTATGTCAAGCAAAGCTCTTCATTAGCATTCTTCAAGAAAAATCTTGATGAGTGGATGGGAAATAGGAAATACACCCCGGGGAACACTTCTGTGTCTTTGCTCGACAGTGGCACAGGAAAATAACTTTCTTGGGTGATGTAAGTCAGGGAATCTTGTTGGCTAGGCTTACGTAGGCCCTTGGGCCAATAGCCTAGTACTGACCTATGAACCTATGAACCTATATCATCCCACATCCCTCCTGACTGGACAGTTATAACCATACAATCCTGTGTTACATCCTAGGATTAAAAACACTTCTGCTGGAAAACCTCTTCTGAATCTACCTCCACTGCATCTGCTGCCTTCCTACTGCTTTGAAAAGGCTCAACTGCCTTTTCCTTCATCTCCAACACACCATACTCCTCTCTTGCACTGTTCTTAGCTTCTGACTCCTTTGCCAATGAAATAAACATCTCTGCTGTTCGATTAACAGCACCACAATCCATATTTAACTTCCTGACCAGCGCTATACTCTCCATTTTTGCTTATGGAAGCTTCCTGCTTCTCAGAACCACCTTCACGTTCAGATCAGAAGCAGGAAGAAATAAAATATGTTACACATACATGTTCCCCTATGAAAAAGAATAGGGGAAGTCCCAAGATGCCCTGGAAAAATTTCCCCTAATAGTATAAATACCAACTTGGGTCTGCCTGTATTGATGTTAAGGTGTTAGCTTCCTTACATATCACAAAAAAAATCAACTCTAACAAAACCATAGGAAGGACAGGAAGCAGTCAAGAATTTATTCACACCAGGGATCGTCTATGATGTTTAGAAGTATTAATGAAGAATGAATGTCCTGTTACAACTAAACAGTTCTAATAATGCGCAAGCACCAAAAAACAGGACAGCTGGATGCCAAAACAGTTAGTTTCCTTTATTTTCACAACCAAACGAAGATGCAAAAATGAGGTTGAGCGCTTTCATCTAGAATACTAGACTTCCTCAGAACATTGATAGTAACAATTCTCCCCATTACATACCTGAAAAGCCCGCCATTTATATCAATTATCCAATCTTGCTTGTGAATTTCATTTTATCAAAATTTAAAGGTACAATAATATATTATATACTATTACAGTCTATATCTTTCATAAAAATAACACATAACGTATACACTAAGCACATACTTATTAAAAATTTATAATCATTTTCATGTATTTACAAGTAAAATAGGAAATACTATAATTACTTCTGACATAATGAACTCCTGTCTAAATACAATGTGTATTAAAATTTCCAAGTGAAACACTTAAATAAAATGAAATATCTCATATGCAATGTTATCCATTCTTATATATGCATTCTCTGATATTTTATGTAACTAATAATGTATGTTTTATATAATTTAGATTATTCACATCGACTTGCCGGTCACAATGACAGCAATACATCAATATGAAATTCCAAGATTCTGGAATACTAAAAATGTTCCACCCATCCCGTATTTAATCTACACCAATGATCTAGCACCACAAACACTATCTGCTAGAGACGTATATTATACAATGAATACAAGTGTCTGCATCCATATGACATCAAAATATGATGTGCTATTAATACTTGAGTCCAGAGAAACACCACAATACATCCACATACTGTGTTTACATAATAACAGTTACTAGTCTAATGTTTCTTATGTCCTCACTAGGGGTTTGGTAGGTGTTTTGGCATCCAGCTGTCCTGTTTTTTGGTGCTTGCACATTATTAGAAATGTTTAGAAGTATACTCACTCACCAAACATACACACACACACACACACACACACACACACACACACACACACACACACACACACACACACACACACGCACACACGCACACACGCACACATGCACACAAACACACACACACTGACTGCTCTAGTGCTTGTCAAGTGCAGACTGAGCCAACTCACCAATGATAGTTCAGCAAGGATTAATTTCTCAGTCACTTTTTTGTGTAACAAATCACTGCCAGACAGTTTTTAAGTGTGTGTTGACAGTGATTCCTTTCTTTTAGCAGATATGTTCATTCCTCAGGTATGTGCTGATATTTAATAGGTATCTGTAT
Organism: Protopterus annectens; assembly: GCF_019279795.1. NCBI lineage: Eukaryota > Metazoa > Chordata > Ceratodontiformes > Protopteridae > Protopterus > Protopterus annectens. The sequence continues at coordinate 1,277,694,424 of NC_056737.1, forward strand.
GAGCTCAAGGGGATTAAGGTGTACCCTCCCTCTGTATGAGAGGTGCTGGGGGCATATCCAAGCAAAAAAGGCTTATAATTAATGTATTTGTCAGACTGACTTCCAGGCTAGTTGTATTCAGTGGGTTGACTCCTTAACGAGTTGCAATTCTTGCACCTCTACTAAGAACCACATAACCTGACCCTGTCACTATCTTTCTCCTCTTCTCTCTATAACCACTCAAATCTCCCTTTCTCCCAACCACCTCAACTCATTTTTCCACTCACTTTGAGTCTGCAGTACACCTACATTACCATATTGTTTTTTCTTCTTCTCTGCTATTTATCTTTCTCAATATTTAATTTACCTTTATTACGTAATTTCAATCCATGACTGTATGCTATTTCCTCACTCCAATCCACCCTCTGTTACTAATCTATTGTATGTAATCATAACGTTTGTTTCCAATTTTACCTCTGTCAATAATTTAGTGTATGCAATCATAGTAGTGTTTTATTTGCTACTATTGTATTATATATCATATATCATTGTAACATATTTCTTTTCTGTATGTGTTAAATGTGAAGCTTTTCTCCCCTGACCTCTACTGAAAATGGGTTCTTCTGGCCCAGTGGACTACCCTGGTAATCAAATGTAATAAATAAATAAATAAATAAATAAATAAATATTTCAACAAATTCTAGTGGAAGCCACACACATACTAAAATAATTTTATGTTTTTTCTTCCCTGATTAAGGCATAATTTAACTGATATCAGTAAAGGTACATATAGTCAGAGATAAGAACATAAAATATGCTACTAATTTAAAACTGCATAAGGTTTCAGACTCCTTTCCCTGGTTCTTAAAATTCTGAAAACTGAAGACAAAGTGGCCATCAGGGTTTTATAGTCTTACAGAAGGACAATATTCTACATTTTACATTTTTATATGGCCCTGCTATTTACTGCATGAAATAAAAAAATAAAAATAGCAAACAAACAGACTCAAAGTATTTTAAAGGGGTCAGGCACAGATTGTTCTAATGTTAAGAATCAGAAAGTAGCAATAAAAAAGTTTTACTAAATTTACTTCATAAGATCACAGGCTTTTAACTCCAGTCACCTATGACATATTGTACAAAAATATTGATTCACCCCTAGTATAATGAATGCACGCTAATACAAAGCAAACCAAAAATCCATTGTGGAATTATGGGAGAAGTAATAAAGCACCTTATACAACCAAGGCCACTGAACCAGATGGAGCCTCAGGCATCTGCATCCACGATTCCACATCTCAAATGTCACCAAATTGTACTAAAACATCATTTAAACACACAACTTGGAAAATGACTTTATACAATAACTTTAAAAAGAATGAGTGCTTCATCAGTCTGCCTTCGTAGATTTTGTTGGACAAAAATCCTGAGATGTGATCCTTTTTGGCTACTCACCAAGACTTCATGTATCAGGATGTATGGCCCACAGGTGAACAGAGTTAACATGCCAGGCTTATAAATGAATAAATAATTTGGCATGTTCTGTGGCCCTATTATTAGTAAAGAGTTGGGTTATACAGGCAGTTTCAAGGCACCCTCTTGGAATTTTCTCAGAATGAAAACAGTACTTCCCAGATATTTCACATATTCAGCATGGTATGAGCTCATTGGTAGCAACATTTTCAAACCATAATTCAAAGGAAGGACGTTTACATGAATTCTACAGTTTTTGCATTAGTAATTCTGACAGCAGGGAGGAACATTCCAAAGTCTCTACATACAGGAGTGTCTCCCTATTTAGTAACAATAGGAAGCAAGATAATCTCATCACTTCAGCAGTATTTTAGCAGGCAGGCTAGTGCATCTGCAGAAAAAAATATGTAACTGGATTACAAGGGACATACTTAATGAAGGCTCATATCAATATGATTTTTCCTTTTAAGATTTTGTCTTTCTTGGGTGTGAGGTTGGCATAATGGTCAAGGTGCTTACCTTAGAAACACAAGGTGCAGGGTTTGATTCTGACATGGAGTAATTGGCTAGGCTTAAAATGTTCCATAAGGACAGTTAGCCTAGTTCTAACCTACAAAGTTATAAATTGGTAAAATCATTGCAAAAGGGCTTCATGGCTCAGCCCAGTTTATGAGTGATGCAAAATAATTTATACTTTTTCAGTTTGTACACGGAAAACAAAGGGAGCACTATGCCTCACATAATTTATATATTAGAAAATGAATCTGCCATGAGAACAAAACAGTGACTTCTGAGATTATATTAAGGATCCTAGAATACAAATCTTCTATCTATGCAGACAATTTAACCTTAAAGTATGATGCAAAATTTCACTTGCTTCTGTTACGTCAAATTCTCTGTGGGTTTATAAAGTCTGCCAGTTCTGTGATTAACATCAAATAATCTGCTAACATCAATACATTATATTTACTAGACAGTGTTCAACAAGACAAGTTGGTGGTAAGACACAGATAATGGATTTGTCATATTTCTTACTATTCTAGACATGGGACAAAAGTAGTGAAACGGGCCACTGATATTTCACCCTTCATGACAATAGTCACAATAGTAACTGTTTGACTTAATTAGGCAAATTTCATACTATACCTATTTTTAGGGGAAATTAGCATGCCTGCAGTTGTTAAAGGCATAATCTATGCTACTATGTATAAGTGAAGATTTACAAAACAGCAAATGTAACGCAATACTTGACAGATAATGATTTTTTGGTGTTTCACAATTACAACAATATAATTATAGCCAGTTTTTTTTCTCTGTTATGTATTTTGCTTGATGGTGGTTTCACTTCATATTTATTCTGTTGTGGTATTC
>NC_056737.1:1277702246-1277764746 GCF_019279795.1 Protopterus annectens
CACATTCTCAAGTTAATATTTCTTCCATATATAGTCTAAATAAATTCTATGTCCATGCATGCTTACATCATGGTTCCTAGTCTTCCATAATTCAAATGTATCTGGTTCCAAGGTTCTGTGTGTCACTTATTGCTATTACCTACCACTTTCCTCTACATATCATAGTTAGGCCATGCTCACACTGCTTAATTAATTAAACAGAAACTAAAAGGACTAAATAAGCCCAACAAGGCCAGTTATGAGGTCAAGATAGCCACATAGGCTAAAGACAAACACGAGGCCTTCTACAGCTATGTCCAAAACTAAAAGACAGCACACAGCAGTGAAACAAACTGGTGGTCAGTGGTGCCGTCTTCACTGAGCAAAATGACACAGTGAATTTGCTGGCTGACAAGTTCAGCTCAAACTTTACCCCCCACTCCCTCCTGCCTCTGCCAGTGAAATACCTGCTAGCATAACTACAATGACTATGAACAGAGAGCAGGTCACGGCAGCAATTGCAAAGGCCAAAAAACAATGCTTCAATGGACTCTGACAATATCCTGGAATGCTTCTTAAATAAATTCATAATTCTGATGAATTCCCACTTGTGTAAGGATGAAAGAGCACAATAAAATTGTTGTTTTTAATTTTGTTTGTGGATCCTTCTGGAACCTATGCTCCTGGTGTTATTTTTTTATTGTTTCTGAGTTGTTTCCATAATGCTACACTTTTCTGGGCTATTAGTCTCATAAAACTCAAACATAAATCCTTACATCACCAGATGGAAAGCTAATTGGCTCATTCAGAGGTCACATTTAGTTAACATGGGTGAATCCAGATCCAGAAAGCGGCCAGTTAGTAGTTGTGTACTATAGGGTTCAGTGGTAGGACCACTCCTGTTTGAAATATACTTCTCTGAAGTCAAGGCTTATGTGGAAGGCCACTGTATGAAAATGTTTGCCAGTGACTGCAAGCTAAGTAGCAATCATTGAATCCCCCAACAATAAAGATATCCTTCAGATGAGTCTAGATCAGACAAATGATTGGCGCTGGAATCATGGCCTAAAACTAAATGTGAAAAAAATGCATTATCGTACCCTTTGGGAAGTCAAACACCACTGTAAATGACAATATCAATAGCGCACCTCTAAGACTTAGAAGTGAGACATTCAGCTACACAGATTGAAACACAGTAGCCTGAACTTTGACCGACATGTGTCCACAGTGGTGAGGAAGTCCTTCTATGTGGCACAACTTATAAATAAAGGTATATCATCTAGATCCAAGGGGAATTATAGTCCTGCTGTACTCAGACCTCTTTAGACCAATAACTGAGTGCAATGCTCCATTTGGCACGTACTTGACTAGGCACTTACAGCAGTTGTAGCAACCTCAGAAGTACCCCACAGAGAAACTACAGGGTGTAAACAACATGTCCTACGTGGATAGACTAAAAGCCTTATCCCTTTACTCTGTCTCCTACAGACTATAAAGGGGTAATAACAACACAACCAACCAGTACTCATAAACACAAAAAGACAGCAAAACTGGCAGATATTCTCCTCTTTTAAACTTTATTCCGTAAGCGCTTTCGTTAGGACTAGTATCCAAACTTCCTCAGACAAAGTTACACAAGCAATCAAAAGCTTATATCCTTAAACAATTAATCAATAAAACAATTATATAAAAAACAATTAAATAATTAATCAACTCGATTCCTTACACACCTATAAAAAACTGTTTGCTTTTTATTACCATTTATAATTCATGATTTTGTTATTAAGTGCCTTAACACTGAAATAGTGAATTGAATGAATATGAAATAAAAATATATGAAATGAAAAATGTGTATATATGATTAAATAAAGTGCCTAGGGCTGTGTTTTTGTATTATGAAAACTTACTCTACCTATCTAGCTGTTTAAGTTTCAAAATGCATTTAATGGAAGGATATTCATTAAGGTCAGTGTATGTGTGTGCAAAAGTTCTTATTTGCCACAATAATTCCTTTTCTTCTAACCTTAATGCCCATGGCCCTCCTCTTTTGTTATATGGTTCCTGATGAACGATAGCAAACAAAAATTTGTGAGTAGGATGTTGCAGTGTATGCCTAGCCAAAGCATTTGTGGTAGTACCTTTACTTATGTGATACGTATGTTCGTATATGCATTGGCGCACTGTCCTTTCTGTCTTTCCTATATAAAAGGATTGGCATTGTTGACATATAGCAACATAAACAATGCCCTTTGACTCACAATTGAATTTACCTAATATATTATATACATCTCTGATAATTATTTTAGTGCCCAGGTAAATATGCTGACACTGGTGGCAGCGGCCACATTTATGCATACCCACATTCTTTTTTATAATTCTATTTGAAAGTTCTAGAATATCTTTTAAATTTTGGCCACAACGATAAATAATGTGTGGCAATTTTTCAAACTTTTTGTTAATGTGTATATCTTCTGCCAACAGTGCCCAATTTTTATAAATAATATTTGAGACAATTTTTGCATCCTTTGAAAAAGTTCTAATAAAAGTGGGGCCAACTATATCTGATGTATCTTTAGTATATAAATTAATTTGTGCATTACTACTTCTGTCAACATCCGAATCATTAATAAAGTCATGATACCCATTAAATAGGATGGGTCTAAAATGTCCCATGTTTCTCTTATTGACCACTTCTTTCCATATTTTGTCAAAAAGTCTGGGTGGGTATCCCCTACTACTAAACATAGATCTAAGTAGGCTGCATTCTGCTTGAAAGTCATCTTCAAAAGGAATCATCCTTGATGCCCTAACCAGCTGACCTTTCATAACAGCCTTCTTTTGATGGAAGGGGTGACTACTAGAAAAGTGCAACAAAGTGTTGGAATATGCTGGTTTCCTATATATAGTTGTTCTACATCTGTTATGGGCTCTATCTTTTGATATATACACATCCAAATAGTTGATAGCTTCTGTTTCAAATTGAAAGGTAAAATCCAGGAAGTTAGTAAAACATTTAATCTCTTCTATAAAAATTGGAACTGTGGTGTCATCGCCCTTCCAAATGAAAAACATATCGTCCTGGTATCTAGTATACCAGGCAGTATGCTGTTGGAACAAATCATTTTTAAATAAAAAATTCATGTTCCCAATATGTTAGAACACAACTGGTGAAACTACCACCACAGGGTGCACCCATGGCAACACCTGTAGTTTGTTTATATGCTTAGCCATCGAATAACATAAAATTGTTGTGGAGAACTAATTGTAAAAGTATTTCCAAGACATGTATTTCATCATTATCCATGCCTTTGGCATACAATAGATGCCTAACCCAATATATGCCTTGATCTTGTGGGATAACAGTATATAAATATTTTATATCAACTGTTAGAAAATTGTAATTGGCATTAAATTCTAATTTATTTATGCCTTCTAAAAATCCCCATGAATCTGGGCAAATATGTTCTTCCCCTTTAATGATTGGTTTTAGTTTTCCATCAACATATTTGGCACAAGCATATACGATAGACCATCGTCTGTCAACTATAGGTCTAAAAGGCGGGTCAGAGACTTTCTTGTGTACTTTAGGACACCCAAAGATAACTGGTGTCTTTGGTGCTGCCATGGTTTTGTAATGAAATGTGTCCAAATTAATACTACCTTCCAAAAACAGATCACTAACATGGTTGCAAATTTGTTTATATGCAGTGTTTATCTCATTGGTACTTATCAACTCATAACAATCATCTTCCAAAATACTGTGCATTTTATGTATGTAATCATGCTCATGAATAAATATGAGCACCCCTCGCTTATCGGGTTTCATTACCCGAATACTATGTAGTTTTAGAGACACCAAAGAATCCAACTCATCTGGGGTTATATTACCAGTAGTTTTCTTGAAAATATTGCTACATATGCCATCTTTCAAATCCATTTCACAAATGCATTCGAATAGGGCTATAGTAGAGTGTAGCGGTGGATTGAACTTGAGACTTTCAAATCATGTGTTAAACAAGATGTGTTGCCCATTAGCATTGTTAAGTTTAGTTTCTGAGTAAAAATTTTCAAATCCAAAATGGCTTTTGCTAAATCAGCCCTTTTATCAGGCACAAAAGAAAGACCTCTAGATAAAAAGTCCACAAAACACATATCCAACTAAAAATTAGTATAGTTAAAAGCTTTAAAGTCACCTTGAGAATTCAATATGACCAAAGGACTAGCAAGCGAGCCGTGGGCTACCTCCTCCGGTGATTCTGCTTCTTCCGTTGCTGCTCCTGTCAACTGGAATTCTGTTGTGGCAGAGTAGATTTCTGGTGAGCACCTTGAAAACCCTGTCCATTCATATTATTCCTGGTGTTTGCCATGAACCATCACCATTTTTAATTCTCTCGCTCTGCGTAACCTGTGGTGGTTGGATGTTGTTATCAGAGCCTTCATCATCACAAACATTGTCGAAGAGGCATGAGCCTTGATTAACCTCATCTGTGCCAATAAAATTAACTACTTGTGGAGGTAAAGGGTAAGCAGTACCTTGTTCATAGGCATAAACATCCCTGTTCAATTTTTTGGTTTTCACCTCAATACTTCTCTTAATGACCAAGACGATAGATGAAAAAATTTCACTGTAATCTAATTTATACCTGGAGAACTCTGTATCAGAATTGATATTTTTCTCTAGGACTTCTAATTCACCTTTAAGAGTGGCAACTTGTATGTCATAATGTTTTATAAGAATACCTAGGAATTCCATGCCTTGTCTGTCGAATAGGCTAATAAGTTCTTGATGGAAGCTAGATTTTGGAATAAGTCCGACAGGGTACCTCCACTGGCAAAGGCCCTTAGGTACTATCCTTTTGTTAATGCATTGTTGCAAATAAGTAATTTCCAACTGAAGTTTCCAGTATTTTTATAATAGCTTCTTGTCGAAATCATTCAAGTTAGCTATTATGTTAGAATTGTTATTAACCTGAGAGCTTGGAGAATGTATATTGTTGTCATGGTCACCACCAAAAAAGGTTGGGGTTTTTAGATATTCTCCAAAGACAGGTAGCATATTTAATGAATTTTGTAATTGTCCTTGACTATCATTTTGGGTCAAAACATGGTCAGATGTTATAGTACCACCTCTGGTTGCATTGTTCATATGATCACGGCTATTTGGTACTTGAAGATGGGACAAACCTTGTCCATTAGGAATCGAGCTGCTTAACGAATTTGTAGGCAAGCAGAAGCCAATGTTTTTCTCATTATCAAATCTTTTAGTCAGAGTATCCACTCTGCCTAACAGTTGTTGTACCAAAAGGGTCAAATTACCCACAGTGTTCGCTTCGTTATTGGAACTTCCAGGTAAATTAAGTTCATCTTGTGAAAATAAGGGTTGTGAGAAGATAACTCCACCGTTCGCCATGTAACTTCAAAAACGCAATAACAACACAACCAACTAGTACTCACAAACACAAAAAGACAGCAAAACTGGCAGATATTCTCCTTTTCCAAACTTTATTCCGTAAGCGCTTTCTTTAGGACTAGTATCCAAACTTCCTCAGACAAAGTTACACAAGCAATCAAAAGCTTATATGCTTAAACAACTAATCAATAAAGCAATAAAACAATTATATAAAAAACAATTAAATAATTAAATAATCAACTTGATTCCTTACACACCTATAAAAAACTGTTTGCTTTTTATTAATTTACTTTTTCAAAGGATGCCAAAATTGTCTCAAATATTATTTATAAAAATTGGGCACTGTTGGCAGAAGATATACACATTAATAAAAAGTTTAAAAAATTGCCACACATTATTTATCGTCGTGGCCACAATTTAAAAGATATTCTAGAACTTCCAAGTAGAATTATAAAAAAGAATATGGGTATGCATAAATGTGGCCACTGCCACCAGTGTCAGTATATTTACGTGGGCACTAAAATAATTATCAAAGATGTTGTATATAATATATTAGGTAAATTCAATTGTGAGTCAAAGGGCATTGTTTATGTTGCTATATGTCAACAATGCCAATCCTTTTATATAGGAAAGACAGAAAGGACAGTGCGCCAACGCATATATGAACATACATATCACATAAGTAAAGGTACTACCACAAATGCTTTGGTTAGGAATACACTGCAACATCCTACTCACAAATATTTGTTTGCCATCGTTCATCAGGAACCATATAACAAAAGAGGAGGGCCATGGGCATTAAGGTTAGAAGAAAAGGAATTATTGTGGCAAATAAGAACTTTTGCACACACATACCCTGGCCTTAATTAATATGCTTCCATTAAATGCATTTTGAAACTTAAACAGCTAGATAGGTAGAGTAAGTTTTCATAATACAAAAACACAGCCCTAGGCACTTTATTTAATCATATATACACATTTTTCATTTCATATATTTTTATTTCATATACATTCAATTCACTGTTTCAATGTTAAGGCACTTAACAAAATCATGAATTATAAATGGTAATAAAAAGCAAACAGTTTTTATAGGTGTGTAAGGAATCGAGTTGATTATTTAATTATTTAATTGTTTTTTATATAATTGTTTTATTGTTTTATTGATTAATCGTTTAAGCATATAAGCTTTTGATTGCTTGTGTAACTTTGTCTGAGGAAGTTTGGATACTAGTCCTAACAAAAGCGCTTACGGAATAAAGTTTGGAAAAAGAGACTATTAAGGGGTGACATATGCTGGATGATCTATGCCTGACCTACAAGACACTCTCAGATCCAACTGTGAGGGACCTGCTACACATTTGCAAGTCAAAGAGCAAGAGGATCACCCATTCTAGGGATCTAAACATAACCAGCAACTCAAACAAAACATGCTGGAGAGACAGATATGTGTCTCAGAGATTGCTCCTTCTTTAGAACAGGCTTCCTATTCATATTAGTCAGAGCTTTTCCCTGGCCCTCTTCAAATGTGGTTTGAATCAATAGATGGGGAATCACAAATTCACACCTGCAGTACTGTCTATATCCCTTATGGACTGGGCAATCTGTAAGACACTCAAGGCATAGGCACAAATCCATGCCATCCTCTTGTCCCTAGAAGCCATATGTTGGGTAAAATTGGGATATATTGGCGAGGCTTGGAAAGGCTCTTAAGCCTTAGCCTAGCAATATCCTATGAACCTATGGACCTATAAGCTGATATTATCAATTCTATTTTCAGTTTCCTATGATCATTTAGGTTGACTCTCTAAGGTGACATTGGATCCTTTATCTGCTACTTTCATAGAGTTCCTACATATTTTCTTCATTGAATCTAAAGCAAATTATTTTTTTTTATGCTGGATTCTTCTAAAAGTAAAATTTGCTGAATATACATTTGATTATGAATGCCTACCAGCTTTACTTTTATTGTCATTATTTCTTCCTACATTCAAGTCTTTTACATTTAATATCATTAAGCCTTTGTGTTTTATCACTGGTACAGCTATTGAAAGTGTACTTACCATCAGACTTGCTTGTCTTTTTGGCTTTTCCAGATTAGGGGTCGCCACAGTATAATTCCGGTCTGCTAATGATTGTCAGTAGATTTTTATGGTGCCGAGTTGCCAGCCCGACGCCCAAACTTCAGCGAAGGCAAGCCCATTCACACATGTCTTTCGGAGGCCACTCGACCGTGGGGAGGACATGCAGACTCCACACAAAAGGCACCCCAGCCATGAATCAAACAGGAGAACCTCTTGCTGTGAGGCAACAACGCTACAGCTGTACCACCGCAGCTTCCTGTTCTTGCCATCAGACTACTAGTTATTATTCCATTTTTTCACTATAAGACTTTGCTTTTTAGACTGCTTTCCATGTTTCCTTCACATTTCCTCTTTCAATGATTTATTATTTACTTTATTTACTAATTTTTATGTTCTTTTGTATGTCCTTTCATAACATCTCATGCTGTTTTTCCTTTCTTCTGGAAGTGCTTGTGTCTTTCATACAAATACTTGTCTCTTCTGTAATTGCAGCTGCTTGTATATGACTATGACTTTTCTGAATTCCCAAATACTAGAGCTTTTAAACAGCCATGTCCAATTTATCAAATTTTCCCATTATGATATCTAGAATTGTCTTTGTTTAATTGGCTTAGCTCTGAAGTTCATTTAATGTTGAACAACTTGATATGACCACATTGAAATTTAGTATTATAAATCTACTTGAATGGATTTTGAATGCAGTTGGCCCATGACAGATCATCTTGTATTATTCCACATCTTGGATACAATTCATCAGACAGTTTGTCTTTATACTTGGCCTTTGCAGTTCCATTTTACAACCATTTAAATGTCTGGTTTGATACATAATCATTATGAATGATCCTGCAGAATTTTTCCATAAGGAAACTATAATATATATAGACTAAGATATCTCAGTGAAATCAATGTACTATCCACTGCATAGCCCTTCATCAAAAACATTACTCTGCATTGCTAGAAGCAACGGTTTTACCTGGGTTGATATTCTCCTATCAAAGCAATGTTTATAGCTATCATGCTGACCATATTTCATTATATGTGATCAGAAATGCTGACATCTTCTCTTACAAGAACAGTCTCCCTACATGCAGTCTAATGCTAAATGACCTATAACTACAGTATATATACTAGTTATGGCCCACCCATTTCACATCCATGCCACAACAGATAGAGACATTATGGTCACATATCCATCCATTATCAATTTAACGCTTAGTATGACTGATTAAAGACTATATCAGGCTATCAATAATAAAAGCAACCAACTGCTCTATGGCAAAAGGAAGCTCTCAGCAAGCCACTGTTAAACTTAGAATCATAGTATTATAAGATTTACAAGACTATTTGTGTTTTGCTAATAACTGACCTTATGATGTGCCTCACACTTCCATAAGGACAAAACAGAACAAGCCATAGTTAGATTAGGAGATGCCCATCCCATTGTCCAGGATAGTTTTGATGGATGTGAAAGTGTCATTCTGTTTAGCATATAAGGGTAGTTTGACAGATTTAAAATGATATGCATTGTGTCATATGTGGAATGCAAGAAGGTTACATGTCTAGATGGCTGCATTGCTAAATGGCTCAGTGGAAAATCCAGACTCTGAGTACATAGATTTAAAGTATAGAAATAATTCTGCTGTGATACACTTTGTCATTGCAGAGGGGAAATTAATTATATTACCGTGAGTATTTAGTCTACTTGCATCGTTTTTTGGCAGAGCTTCAGGTAAGGTTGATAGATGACTGAGTCAACACTGATGTTGGCTTAATGTGAATCCCACTGTCTTTGTGCTGCTTTAGGCATGTCCTGATCATCTTTTTGCTACAGATTAATTTGAGGAATCACTTTGAATTTTATGAATTGTGATAGCCCAGGATAAAAGCAGGCAGTCATCGCTGTCTCTGTATTCCCATCTTTTGAACATGGTCATTAGAGACTGATTACAAAATGCATCACCTTAAAATAGTCAAACACCAAAAGATTTACATTTTGACATCGTTCTGCATGTCTTTCCTGTTGTAAAAAAGAATAATTTATACTGAAGAAGTTAGCTGATGTGTTTTAGGTTTCAGTTCCAAAGGGTGGTAAGTCATTTTGATGTTTTTAATCAATCCCTTTCATAGTCTTAATACATGCTTTACCACTGCAAAATTAAGCTAATAAGCTTATTATTTGAAGCTACTATGTCAGTTGCATTTTGACACATTAAGCCGTCAGCTTATATGTTGCATTTATGCATAGAATTTCATTCTGCTGAAGTAAATCTCATCTAGTATTATTTGTTGAACTTTCTGTAAGGGTATGCTGGTCAGCTGATAACGCAGAATATTAACCCACCTAAGTTTAACAGAGGGTATTGGAATATCTTATTTTTCCTTAACATACAGTTGTACTAAAGGGGAAGAAAGTTTCCATCTTATCAACTGTTCACTCATTCACAGCTCATAAGCAGTGTCCAGAGGTTAACCTAATAAAAATCAGAGCAGAGAGGATCAAGTGCCTTAAGTACACTGTGCCGGGATGCATGCTCCCCACTGGACCAGCCATATAAAAAAGATGTTCTCACTTTTTAGGTTTAAATTGATGTTAGATATTACCAGCAAAGTCTGGGCTGGCCTTCATACAGTGACATAATGAAAGGAATTCATAATCCTTCAGCATAGCCTAAGTATTTTTGAAGAAATGTTTATGTTTGTATAAATTCTCTAACAGGAATAACAGAACCCCCTATTTCTTTAATTCATTGCATCCAAGTGACGCCGCCAGTTGCATCTGCAGTTAACTCATACTGACACTTCTAGATGTGAAATATTGTTTTGTTCATATTTGTATCAACAATTCCAAAACCATACTATGTACAACGTTTTAAAATATTTCATCATAAAGCTTACACAATGGCAAATTCAACTCCAGTAATATTTGCTCTCTGTCTATTGTGTGTAACGAGATATTAACTGTTGCTTTTATTATATTAATTTATATTGATATAATTTTCATATTTTTCTAAATATCTCAACAACGAAGTAACCCAGACAGAACTTCTTAGCCTCTTATGAAAACTCTCAGCTCAATGAATAAGATGGTGCTGACAGTATTTGTGTAACTTTAGTGGTTGCTGAGATATTGTAAGTTGTTTACAAAATATTACAAACATAATCATTACTGTGTTTACTGTGACTTATGAAATTCAGTTTAAGGCCTAGAACCCAAAGAATACTACCACTATAGAAACAGTTTGTGCTGAAGGGTTTGCCATGTACACTTCTTTCATAACCCATAAGGTTCCAGAGAAATGAACATTTGTTTGAAATGTGAGAGCATAATTTGATTCTGTCAAAAGGCTCAGGCTCCGTCCATTGGAAGTTACAGTTCAAACATCCTGCACTCCATTGCAGTGAATGCGTTAACAGAACATTGGAGGACATAAAGTTGATTCATGGAGTAAAGGAAAATAGACATGATCCACAGACTCAAACATTTTGTAATAAAATGTGATGGAAGAAAGTGTCACTGTGAAGTTTATCTGGGACTCAGTTTACATTAAGATGGTGTTGTACTTGGCCGTACTCATTGTGAGTGCTAGAAATCATCAAAAACTTTCACTGCCCCTTTATTTTGTTGATATGATGCCTTCACTACCTTCAGGTTCATTGCTAAAAATTAGCATTAGTTATTACAGTAGTACCAGTCTAATAATTTCTTTATAATTCTTTATAATTCCAGGAGTTTCAGGAAATTTAAAGGACTACTCATCATGATCTTCTTTATGCATAAGCACATGTGAGCTATGAAATTATTACAGCTCTTTTTTATGGTCCCTCCTTTTAGTCATGGTTACCACCCAGGGCCCTGTGCCCAGATTGTGCTGGGTTTACCAGATAACTCCTCCTCTGGGATTTATTCTGGTATTTTTGCTGGGACAATTATAGATCCTAGGCAATGGGACCTTGGCATGTTTGAATATCCATCGATGGGGGCTTGTAGTATGACCTACCCATTTTCCCCCTCCCCTTTGTGGCAATGCGGTTTGAGCAAGGGTGGGTATGCGATGTGGGCAAGCAGTATATCTCCCCGGTTCTTGTCAATGTCCCTGGTCTGCAGAGGGATTGTTGTTGACAGATGCCCATGTACCAGCCTGTTTGCCACTTCCTTGGTCCCCCAAGATGCTAACAGAACCCATGTCACCTGGATCTTTAACATTCACATCCCATCCCCACTCCCCAGTAAGGAAACCTCCATAAAAAACTTCTCCAAAGCCAACGTCATGCTACTCAAGTCAGAAGTGACAAATGTCATGACACCCATGCAGATGGGAACTGAAAGTTCAACTGCTGAATCCTACACTAAGGCAATGTATGAGCACATCTACTCATGCATGAATCGTGCCATCCCAAATAGAACCAGGATGCTCTCATCCAAAAAAAGGAAGCCAATCTGGTGGTCCCCTGCCATAAACAAACTTTACAACAAAAGAAAGAAACTGTTGCAGAAAAGAGGAAAACCCCAGGATGCAAAAAACTCCCTTACCAGCCTCCGTAAGAAACTGAGACCCCTCATAAAATCCTCCAAATCAAGTTACGAAAATAAAATTGCCAAAGATTCCAAAGACAACCACAAGGCATTCTATAACTATGTCAAGAATCTAAATGGCAATGCTCAGATCTGCTCTGAGCTAAAACAGAATGGCATTAAATATACTGATCCTAAGGACATTGCCAATATCCTGGCAGATCGATTCATTGCCAACTTCACCCCCTCTCACCCCCTAAATGGCCCATCTCAATACGGAAGATTGCCAAATTCCGGTAATAGCGGCCACACAGGTAAAAAACGCATTCTCCAAAGCTAAGAATACAGCATCCATGGGACTAGATGACATCCCGGGTGGTGTACTACATGAACTACAATATGAACTGGCACCTCACCTAAGTGTCATGTCTAATCATAGCCTCACCTCAGGTTTCGTGCCCACTGAGTGGCGCAGAGCTACAGTTATCCCACTCCACAAGGGGGGATCCACCTTGGATCCCGGAAACTAGCGTCCCATCAGTCTGACAAGCCTTATCTGCAAGGCCATGGAGCGTATTATCATGGAACTTATAAACAAAGACATTGGCAACCTTCAAACACTGGACCCCACCCAGTTTGGGTTAGTGAAGGGCCAATCTTGTCTCCTGAACCTGATTGACTTCATTGAATCAGTCTCCAGAGCCATGGACAAGGGTAAGGTGGTTCACACAGCCTATATAGACCTTGCCAGGGCCATTGACACCATCCCCCACTCTGGAATCATAGATAAGCTTACTATGTTGGGCATTAATCCCTACGTCACCCAATGTGTTGCTAACTGGCTTACTGATAGAACCCACACGGTAAAAGTAGCTGACTCCAAAGCCAGCTCCAGACAAGTGACAAGTGGAGTACCTCAGGGTTCAGTTCTGGGACCGCTCTTGTTTGGCATCTACTTCTCTGAAGTATAGGGCAACACTAAGGGACTCTGGCTAACAAAGTTCGCAGATGACTGCAAACTGGGAGCCATTATTGAATCCCCAAATTATGTGGATACTCTACAAAAGGGCCTTACAAAAACAGATGGTTGGTGCCAGAGCCATGGGCTCAAGCTGAATGCCAAGAAATGTATAGTTATCCCCTTTGGGAAAAAATATGTACCCATGAATTACCCTATAGGTGGCAGTACACTAAGCACTAAAAGTGTGATAAGAGACTTAGGGACACAGGTGGACAGTGGACTCATCTTCGATAACCACATCGCCACAACAGTCAGGAAATCCTTCTATGTGGCACACCTCATCACTAAGGGCTTTTCATCCAGAAAAAAGTAAGTTATTGTCCCACTGTACTCATCCCTCATTAGACCCATTATAGAATACAATGCCCCGTTCGGTATGTACCTCTCAAGACATCTGCAACAACTGGAAAGGCTGCAGAAATACCTCACTAAAAGAATCACAGGCCTAAAGCAGATGCCCTACGCTGACCACCTTAAAAAACTCCAGCTATACTCTGTCACATATCGTCTACTCAGAGGTGATCTCTGCTTAACATACAATGCCATGTCAAATCCAGAGATGTCGGACATGCTACACTTAAAGAAATCCCAATCCCTTAGAGCCACACGCTCCAGGGATCTAAACCTTGTCATCACAATAAACAAAACATGCTGGAGGGATAGGTTCCTGACACAGAGACTCCCCAGACTCTGGAAAAGATTGCCCATACATGTCAACCAGAGTGCCTCTTTGGCCTCTTCAAAAGGAACCTTGACGATTGGATGGGAGAAAAGAAATTCACCCTGGGGATCACGTCAGTCACCCTGCTAGACAGGGGTCCAGGGAAGTAAATAGTGTGGGAAGAAATAGCCAGGGAATTGTTATGGCTAGGCTTGTATAGGCCTAGGGCTGATAGCCTAGTACCAACCTATGAACATATGAACCTAGGGCTTGATCCATCTACTTTAGCAGAACAACTGAATTATTATAGCTTTTATTTGTCAAGGTATTCTGCCAGACTGTACTATCCACTTACGAGACCTCTACTAAATATTTATAATCATGTAAAATAAAGTAAAATATTCCTTTATGTTTTGGTTATTGCATCCCATTGTCAGTTATATCTATTGATGAACCGAGTTCATAATGTTCTACTATGAATCACCAACTTTCAGAAAGGTGATGATCCAAAATAACAAATTATATGCCTGAATCAGCGAAGGCTGAAAAATTTAACTTTAAGTATTTTTGCAGGGGGCAATCACCCCTGCACCTGACTCCCCGCAACCTATATATAACAACTCCACAGTTACTCCAGCTTGAAGAAAGGAGGAATCTCCCAAAATAAGTTAATATTTGCTGGTGCATGCTTAGAAATTGCACTAGAAATGATTCCCAAATGAAAACAACAATCAATGTTCTGTCTCGTTGATTTTTATTTTTTGTCTGTATATGCATGTGGACAAATAAAGTCAGATGAATTTCATCTCAACCAACTGTTGCTTCTACAATAGTGTCTTATTTAAAATAATACTTTTGTTGTAGAATAAATTTAGCTTTCAAAAGCTAAGCTGATTCATGGTAGAGTAGCATTGAGACATATACTCTACAACAAATTATAATTCGTAATTCTGTAAAATAACATGAAATATTTCAATAGCTATAGCTAGTTACTATAATTGGTTATCACTGTTAAATATCAGATTCCAGAGAAAAATTGTATCTGAAACAATATTTCAAAAGATGGTGGTAAAGCAACAGACAGGATTTTCTTCTACAGAAAAAAAAACATGATTTTACTGAGAAGAGATGAAGCATTATTAATGGATACTACTTGCAATTTATGATAATAGGGAAAGCAACATACATTTTTGTAAAATTCTGGAATGCTATTCTATCAGTTTTCACTATCATGGATCCCTCAAAAGTGGTTTTGAAATCTAATTTTACTTTTCTCAAATAAAGGTGGGGAACTAATTTTAACTAGGTGGTGTGACATTATTGCATTATATTTTACTATTATGTTATAGAAACATGTAGCATTTTAAAACCCTTGCATATAAGTGGCACTTGGTAGTTTGTTCATGCTAAAATAGACAGAAAACTGAATTTCCATAG
Source organism: Protopterus annectens (assembly GCF_019279795.1). Classification (NCBI taxonomy): domain Eukaryota; kingdom Metazoa; phylum Chordata; order Ceratodontiformes; family Protopteridae; genus Protopterus; species Protopterus annectens. The sequence continues at coordinate 1,277,717,349 of NC_056737.1, forward strand.
ATGAAACTGAAATGCATTGCTTTGCATTTTATAATCATATGGAAGAAATACATTTTTGAAATGGTCTTGTGAAAATAATGTATAATATTTTGTATTTGATAATAAAAAAGCACAGACTGCCTTGCTGGCAGTAAAATGGCACTCATTTTCATTTTCTCACTCAAGACTTGCCCATTTCCTAGCTGTTATCTGCATTATATGCTCATACCTGAACAAGCAGACAGAATAGGACTGTCTTCAATCACTTTGCTAGGCCTTTAGGGATAAAGGAGATGCCATTCTAGACTTCTGCCATGGAAATGGTTTGATATAGCAACAACCCACGCCTGGCTGTAGGTAATGCTGGATTTACCCATGGTTGGTGTGATTTGGTCACGTGGGTGAAGCCCGAGTGGCCAAACAAAGACAACCATGGGTAAACCCAGCATTACCCACACCCAGAAGTGGGTTATTGCTATTATACAATGACATTATTTAAGAAAAAAAATAATTACTTTACTTAAATAATGGCATTGTATAATGTCTCCTTGCTGCCCTTCCACAGCTGTCTGGTATTCTGCGGTTGTTCTGATGTTCTGCGCATACGTATGCTTATGCAGTATATCAGAGCTGTGGGCGGAAGCAATGGAGAAAGCAAGATCTCGTTTGCTTTTTACAAACTGTCTCACTATGTTAAAGGAGTTTAACATAGCGAGACAGCTTTAAAAAAGCAACAGAGAATCTCCCTTGCTTTTTTAAAGCTGTCTCGTTATGTTAAACCCATTTAACATAGCAAGACAACTTTAAAAAAAGCAATGGAGAAAGCAAGATCTACGCTGCTTTTTACAAAGTGTCTCGCTATGTTAAAGGAGTTTAACATAGTGAGACACCTTTAAAAAAAGCAACAGAGATAGGAAGAGCCCGTTACTTTTTTTTAAAGCTGTCTTGCTATGTTAAACTCATTTAACATAGCGAGACAGTGTGTAAAAAGCAACAGAGATCTTGCGTTCTCCGTTGCTGTAAAAAAAGAGTTATACTAATGGAAAAAGTCCGGGCGACCGGACCTTTTTCCATTAGTATAAGTCCGGTTTATAACATGCACACTGATCAATCATCATGCACATTTTGGAATATTAATGGGTGGGGGTCGTTGTATAATGGTAGCTAATACATGGCACAGCAAGAGAGGCATTCAAAGATTACATACAAGAGAAGCTGGCATGCAACTCAGATAGATTTCATCCTAATAAGGAAAGATCAATGTGGTAGAATTGGCGATTGTAAAGTCATATTTATTGAAATAGTCTGCTCACAGAATAAACCACTGATGTCCATAATCAGCTACAAACAGCGATCAGAGAAGGCTCTAAGGTAACAGAGACAAGGAGGAAGATCTAGAAATTAACTGTACCTTAAGCAGAAGAGTTCAAAGAAATATTCAGGGATCTAGATTCTCAAGAAGAAGAAAAAAATATGAGGAGTTAAAGAAGATTCAAAACAGTATATGTGAAGACTGTTGAACAGGTATGTGACTGAGCCAGATAAGAAAATAATGTACATAAAGAAAGCTGGTGATGGGATGCAGAATTCCACAAGGTTATCAAAATAAAGAATTAATGCAGGAAAAAAGGGGACATTGAAAAAGATGACCTGTCTATGAATAAATACTGGCTAGCTGACAAAGAGTCTGAGAGAGCAACTCCAATACCAAAGAACAGGGTATCAGCTTCCAGAAAGTGACTCATCAGATGACACAAAGAATTTCTTTCAAGTTTCAAGGCAACGACAGAAACATCAAGAAGAAAGCCATATGACATCATTCAAAAGAGATGGAAGCAACAACATACTCACCAGTTCACAGAACATAAAAGGCAGATCAAAGCAGTGTTTACAGAAATTTCTGAATGAATAAAACCCTTCTTAGAATGTACTGCCCTATATACAGTCTACAAAGAAGAAGCCACTCTAGAAGAAGTTAGGAAGTTAGAGCAGCAGCAAGGAAAATAAAGTCAGGGAAAGCAACAGACTCAGAGTCTATTGCAGCAAATATGATCAAGATGTTGGGCGAGTTAGGGAAGAAATGATTCTATGGGTATTCATAGAAATATGTAGAGAAAGGCAATTTACAGATGCCTGGATTCTAGTACCAGTGTACAAGAGCAAAGGGGACATTCACAACTGTGGACAGTACAGTGGTCGAAACTCCTGTTACATTGCATTAAAGTGTTGAAGAGGGTGATTGATAAATGAGTACACAGGGTAGCAGAAAGTCAGATGGGGAACAAGCAATTTGGATTCAGGTCAAAGTGCAGTACACCTGACCCCAGGTGTGCAGTGAGACTGATACTAAAAAAAAAGCTAGAGATGAGGAACGAGCCCAACTGGACATTTCTAGTCCTGGAGAAAACATATAACGAGATGCCAAGAAAGCTGATTTAGACAGTCCTGTGGTGGCTTACAGTCCCAGAAACATTGGTAGAATTAGTGCAGACTACTTACAAGGATTATGAGCAATATGTAGACTCACAATGAAGTTCTCAGTGGGACTGTGCATGCATCAGGGTGTGGAACTGAGCCCACTTCTGTTCATATGGGTGATGGACTACATTAATACAAAGGCAAGAGGGGACATATCGGCAAAGCTGATGTATGTGTACAATGTTGTATGACAAGTAGCCTCTAAAAGAATTTTTAGGCAAATGATAAGGGAATGGAATGCAAAACTGAAAGCAAATGAGATGAAAATGAATACAAGTAAGACAGTTATCAGTGCAAAACATAGAAAAGATTGGAAACAGCTGAAAAGTGAGTTAGAGGGAAAAATCATAGACCAGGTTAAGGTCTCATGTAACTAGGAAAGGTCATAGAGAAGAAGGGGAGTCTGACTGAAGATGTCAAACCTAGAATGAGAGAGGCTGCAGCCAACTGGCATAATATCAGGGTAGTATGTGACAGAAGAATGAGAAAGAAGCTGAAAAGTAAAGTGTACAAGAATAGTGGTGCAATCAATACTTTTGCATGGTACACGCACCAGTGCAGTGAAGGCACAACAGCCAAGGAAACTAGAAATGATGGAGAAGAAGTGCCAGAAACAAGTGATAGGATGTACTCTGTGGGACAGAAGAAGAAGATATGATGACATCAGATGAGAAGCTAGAGTAGCTCTATTTGAATAGAAAGTGAAAAATAGCAGATTATGGTGGTTCGGGCAAATATGCATATAAGCAGATGACAATTTGGTGAAGAAGAGTTGGAAGTGATAGGAAGTAGAGAAGAAGAAACAAGGACATTGAATAAAAAGATGGATGGATTGTGTAAGAGACAACTTGTGGCAGTTAGGCACGCATGTTGAAGAATGCATTGAACTGAGAAATGTTGTGACAGTTGATGCCCTGACTTCATGTAGAAAATGGAAGAAAGGAAGCTGCTGCTGATGATGATGGTGATTTTTATGCTTATTACTATCAATGAATCATTGCTGTCATCATTGAAACATCATATTGTTTTTTTTACTTGCATAGTGGCTTGTTTTTGATTTTATTCATTTACATATTAATGTGCTACAGCACCTCTGTGAGTAAATATATGGATGTGAATAACAGTCTGACCTTGTGACTGCATATATACCTTCAACACCAAAAACAATAATGATAAAATAATACTAATACTACTATTGATACTACTACTACTTCTAATAGTAATAATAACCAAAACATAGGTTTCAATAGTACTTCTAGTGGGACTTGCAAAGAAATGCAACCAAAATATAAATTTTGCACATCCTGCCCACATAACTTTTTGCCAACACAGCTAAATGCCATCAATAGAGCTAATGGGAATTTTAAGTACTGTGTTGATAGTTTCTCTTACAGACTGTTATCCATCAAAGACTGGTAATATTAGTTAATTAACATCTTTTTTGTATAGTTCCTTTTAACAGATGTAGCAGATTATCATAGCATGACATGTTTTTCAGCCCGTATTCCTAAAATAAGTGACTTAATAATAAATGACAGACAGTATATGAAAGAATAAGATGTAGCCATAAAAATGACAATAAGATATTGTAATACAGGATGTGCTGCGGTGGTGCAGCGGTAGCGTTGTTGCCTTGCAACAAGAGGTTCTCCCGTTCAGTTCTTGGCTGTAGTGCTGGGAGTGCCTTCTGTGTGGATTCTGCATGTCCTCCCCATGGTTGAGTGGTGTTCGAAAGACATGTGTAAATGGGCATGCCTTCGTTGAAAGTTGAATGTCGAGCTGGTACCTCGGTGTTCGTGAAAATCTACTGCCAATCATTAGTGGACCGGAGTTCCACTGTGGCGACCCCTAACCGGGAAAAGCCGAAAGACAAACAACAACTCTGCTCTGTAGAAAATTACTGCTGTTGTCATATTTTCATATTTATGTTCATATTTTCGTAACAGAGTGAGATGATGTTGTTGAGGAACAGAATGTGAAATGTCATTAGAGAGACAGACAAATATATCATTACTGCCCATGTTGAATGCAATATACTAGCTATATTTCATTGGTTGGTAGTAGTTATGATAGCATGCAATATTTCTATATGTACATTAATGTTTCAAAAACCAACTTATTTACAAATGACACCATAGTACCTGGTGAAACCTTAGATGACGTTTGAGAAAATTGATATTTACACTGTACGTTTTATAGCTGGTGTGATACTGAGTGCTCTTCATACTGATAATTATTCGAGCAATCATCCTTTTTCAAATGACTGAAAATATTTCAATTAGCAATCCAGTTCCATGCTGCAGAAGAATTAAGCCAAATGCACCCAAGATGACCTGAGCTTGATTAGTGAAATAGATGCTGGACCAGCTGGGTCAAAGAGGAAGTAGTAAACATCTAGTGTAGTTCAACCACTGGAAAAGGACTGGGTTAGGGCACTTAACTTGGCATAGCTCCATATTCAATCACTGGTGCAGACAAGACTCAAAGGGGCATGCTGTCAATTGTGGGGGGCAGGGCTTTGTTTGAATTGTGCATGGAGTCAAGGACAATTTTTCTGCAATCTAATGTGATATCTCCCCTAGGGGAACTACATGTATCTGTGAGACAAGGAAATGTTTGTAGGGCATAGAAAAATGTTGTTATGGATGCCTGGATGAATATATTATAGTCAGGTCATGCGCCATGGAAACAAATTGGATGGAGAAAGTTATTTCCAGTCGGGCTACATGCATCACACTGGGTAGATGACTGGCAGGCATGCACTCCCCCAAAATTATAAAATTATGTATTTTGATAAAAAAGCACTCACTAAGGAATATTTTGCCATCATGAAAAAACTAAAGTCTCCTGAAAAAAAGTGCTGCTACACTATATGTCTAGATTCTACAGTTTTTAAGATATGAAAAGCTGTTTGTGAAAATTTAGAGGAAAACATATCTTACATTTTTTAAATTATAATATATTGAAATACAAATATAAATACTGTAAATATACTAACTTTATTCATAGTAAAGAATCAAATGAAACTATTGTTTACACCTTTCGGATATCACATACTTTTCATGAGATATTTACATTGGTTTATATTAATTAAAGGATGTTTACTCAGAACAATCTTTGAGTAGTAACAATTATAAAAGCAACTAACAAAATGACAGGAACCTTTTCCTGCTTTAGATGTAGGCAGTGTAAATTTATGGTTAACAGTCCATATATCTTAACAATGGTACAGTGGTAGCTGTGAAACTAAATATTTAGTTGGAAGTTAAAGGAAAGATGAAGAATACATTAAGTAAACACAGTAAGCAATGTTGTAATTCTAAAAGGTTCTTGTTTTTTTTTTTTTGGAAATGTGGACCAAGAATTATGGGGAGGAGATGATGAATCATTGTTTGATTGATGGGAATTGATGCAGCAATTAAGACTTAAAGATTTAAATTCTCTGGGCTTGAATAACAATTTGAGTTTGGCATGTTGGCATTTCTTTTACGTTGAAGCTTTTAAAATAATGAGAGGTGGATAACTGGCCTAATCAGTCATGTGATATTATAGCAATAACCCACGCCTGGGTGTGGGTAATGCTGGATTTACCCACGGTTGGCATGGTTTGGTCCCGAGGGCAAAGCCCGAGGGACCAAACAAAGCAAACCGTAGGTAAATACAGCATTACCCACACCCAGAAGTGGGTTATTGCTATTATACCATGACATTATTTAAGAAAATAAACTATTACTTTTCTTAAATAATGGCATAGTATAATGCCTGTTTGCTGCCCTTCCGCAGATGTCTGGCATCCGGCAGTTCTGATGTACTGCGCGCCGCGCAGTACATCAGAGTTTTAGCAAAACGGAGAAAGCAAGATCTCCGTTGCTGTTTCGCTATGTTAAATGGGTTTAACATAGCGAGACAGCTTTAAAATAAGCAACGGAGATGTCCGTTGCTTATTTTAAAGCTGTCTCGCTATGTTAAACCCATTTAACATAGCGAAACAGTAAAAAGCAACGGAGATCTTGCTTTCTCCGTTGTTGTTTTTTTTAAACCTGTCTCGCTATGTTAAATGGGTTTACCATAGCGAGACAGCTTTAAAATAAGCAACAGAGATCTCCGTTGCTTATTTTAAAGCTGTCTCGCTATGTTAAACCCATTTAACATACCGAGACAGTGTTTTAAAAATAGAGTTATACTAACGGAAAAAAGTCCGGGAGACCGGACCTATTTCCATTAGTATAACTCAATTTACAATGTTCACGCTGGCCAATCAGCATGCACGTTTTGGAATAATAATGGGGGGTCATGGTATAATAAGCAATATTTGTATAAAGTTAGTTGTTATTGTTATTGTTGCATTTGCATGATGAGGTTCTCATTAAAATTGAGGAAAACAAAACTGCATATGAGTTCATTTTAAAAGTTGAATGTTATCAAAATCAGTGTACAGCATTTTTTAATTTACGTTTATTTTATTTATTTTTATTACATGCAAAACTATCATAATAAATAACAATACTTAATATCTAAGGCATTAAGCAAAAGACCTATGTGTCCAAGCCATGATGATTTTAATTGTTCATACTCTGCAGCTATAATACAAGCCAATCTTTCAGAAATGTGAATCTGTTGATTGCATAACTGACCTTGAAATGGTTTAGCAAGGGCAGATATAGTGCAAGGTGACAGGAATAATATCAATTATTGAGATGTTTAAAAAAGTGAAAAAAATCACAAAAAGGCCTTTTAAAGATTAAAATGAACTATTGCTTTATAGTAAACATTTGCCATTTTTTGTTATTTTATACTTTTTCACTCCACTGGCTATCCAGTTATCAAAACTGGTAAATTCACCATTATAAATACAATCACATCTTCCAAAAATGCATCTGTCCTCATATTTTGTACTGGCATATAACACAATTATTCTAACCAGAATTTGTTGAACCATTGTATCCAGTACTAACTCCTATCTGCTCATAACAGTTCAAGTTGCAGAAAATGCTACAGTTGGTTCTCTTACAAGAAGTAAATAAATGATGTGCTAGAAATATCACTGCCTTTAATAAAAAGTTATAAAACACACTAAGAAGGTAAGTGCTTTAGTTTACCAATATAGTAAACTTCATCAGACAATATAACAAATTGTCTTTACTTTTAAATAACAGCAGCTTATCCACAATTGGTTGTGTCCCTCCCTACGTTTTAATGACATCATCTTAAAGAAAGTGGCATTTTCTGCAACTTGAACTGTTATTTATCCAGTCTGTATTTTTCGCTTTGCTTCTTTGGTTCATCATGGCAGCAGAGAATGACCCTGGTTCTCCTCAGTTATACTCCCAACCAAGGGCAGAGGACAATGGAAGGAGTATAGGGAACCTAACAGCTTTAGTACAGCAGTTTACCCAGCGTATCGATCACCTGTATCAGCATTTGGGGGGCCGGAGCAGCAAATTTTATTTTTATTTTTATTTTACATTTGTTGACCGGGCTAGTCCAGCTGGATATATGTCCATTTTCAGTGGAGGCCTGGGGAGAAAAGCTCCAATGGTTAAAACAAGATTAGAGAATACAAACACACATAAAACAAAAGCAATAAGCATAAAGGATAAGAGGATTTTAGTATAGGTAATACACATCTAAGAGTAAAAAATATCCATAACAAGAAAATATTCAAGTAAATGGTTAATGACTTTCAATACGAAATTTGAAAGTATCTAAACATACAGTGTATCAATACATTGTTTTGAAAAAATGGTAGACAATATAAATTTATTTATTTATTTTTTTTTTAAATACAACATATATGAGATCAGTAATATCTAGAAAGATATTATGTCAGAGGAAGTCAGTCAGGATATCTTAGCAGAGAAGGAAGAATTGTGGTAGAGGAAATGAAGAAGGTAGGTTAGTCAGGGTTGGTAAAAGAGCAAAGCCAGAATTTATTAAGATGTATTTGCAGTTGTTTTTTAAAGAGTGGAAGAGTGGCCAAAGAGGAGACATTTGATGGAATGTTGTTCCATATTTTGCCAACTGAGTTGGAAAAAAGGGAATTACCTGCAGAATTAATAGTTTTGGTACTAGTAACTAGTAGTTTGTCTGAAGAACGTAGTTGTTTCAGGTTGTTGTAGGGAGTCAAGAGATTACTGAGAATTGGTGTTTTAGATGGTTGATACAGAATTTTGTGAGCTATTAAGAGTTGTTGATAAATGAGCTTGTTTGGAAGTTCTAGCCAGTCTAGTTGTTTTAAGTGTAGACAATGGTGAGTTCTAAATTGAGATCCTGTGGCAAATCGAGCAATATTATCGTAAGATGCAGTAAGTTTCTTAAGGTTACTTTTAGAGAGATTAGTGAAAATAGGGGAAGCATACAGAAGGGTAGAGATAAGGTGTGACTGGGCTAAAACTGTTGCAAATAGCAAATATTGAGTTTGGTATGTTGGCATTTCTTTTAAGTTGTAGCTTTTAAAATATTGAGAGGTGGATAACTGGCCTAATCAGTCATGTGATATTGTTCCATATTTTGCCAACTGAGTTGCAATAGCAACAATTGGCAGCAAATGGACCTAATGAATACAGTTTATTAAACAGTGTGCAGACACAACCTGCAGCATAAGGAAAACTGGTCGGTTTTATTTCAAAGACCTGTTACTGGAGGGCAGGTTTTTCAACCTAACATTGGAGCAGAAGGAGGATTCAAATCATCATCGGCAGGTACCAATAGCATCAATGAAGCATGTGCATTGAATACTGAGTACTTGAACAAAGAACTTGGACAGATACAGAGATAAATACCAGTTCTAAATGACTGGCCTCATACTGGATTTACTTTTAACTCCATGCCACAGCAGCAACTTTCAACCATCGAAGGTAAGCTCAATGAATTTGATAACAAGTTATTGAAATGTAAAAAATTGCAATTAGAAAACGCTTATTTACGGGAGTGCATACTGTTAAAAATTATACCTAAAGGGTTGGGCTTATGGCATTATCCAACCGGTATAACTGAGAACTTTGCTTTACATATGGACTTACTGAGATTGTTTGACAAATATGGTATTGAATTTCTTGAAACGCTAGTGAAGCATAACCACATATTAATTGAGTCACTGTGTAGGAAGTTGGAAGTATTGGACAACGATATCTGCAAGGATAATACATATGAATCAGTGAAATATGAGTTTCTTTACATCTATAACAGTGTGGAACAGCATGTTAATAAATTAAGGACAGGGAAGCTTGATAAAATAAATAGGGATATACGATAATACGCAAATGGAACAGCATATCCCCAACCACCATCTTCATAACAGTGGGCTAGAGGACAAAATAAAAACATGGTTGAAAATAACTACATTCACCCCATGGAGGGTTCTCAAAATAACCCAAGAGACAGAAACAGCATAGGGGATGGGCTGATTTCATATGATAACAACTTTACTGAATTACGGAGATCTGAAAGGATAAAAAAACAAAACAAATCATGACAATAGCAATTTCAACCAAGGGGCGGGGTTTCTTTCAATGAGACCCAGGAGCAACCAGTGGAGCACAGAATTCACCAATTGGCCCACACTAATTCATTTAGTCTTTTGATGGATAGTACATTGGTTTCATGCATGGAAAATCAAGTGATAAGAATAAAGATGTTCACAGCAACAAAACAACAGGGGGTTGTGACATAATTCAAAATAACAAAAATGACTTTAACAATTATAACTTTTCTGAAATGCATTGTGATTGTAACATGGCTGATTTATTAGCTAAGAGCATGACTTTTGTGCCCAGTAGGTATCTGGATGTTGCTAACACTATTAGTGATTTAAAAATATATTTAAGAAAAATTAACCTTTCCCTTTTGTTTGATGGAGTGACTAATAATCAAGTACCTAACATATATGCTATTAGTAGTACTTATAATCCACCACTGGAGCCCCTTCTGGCAATGTATGAAGAAATATGTAAATTAGACATTAGGCAAATGTTTTCCTGAAGTAAAAGAAATAAGATTAGTTTTAACTTGAATAAAGATGAACAAGCAACCGTCAAGTTTTTAAGGGGGCAACAGGTCAGAATAATGAAGCCAGATAAAGTAGGAGGGGTAGTGCTGATGGACTTCCATGACTATAATATGAGAATGGAAATTATTTTGTACACTTCAACATATCAAAAAGTTTCACTCAATGAGTTAAATGGGGCATATAGAAAAATAAATATGCAATTAAATGACATATTTTTGGAAAGATGGATAGATTTAAATTTATACAACTATTTAAACATCTCAATAACAAAAAAATCCCAATTTTGTTTGGAGTACCTAAAATTGGCAAGGGATTAGATAATCCACCTATGTGCCCCATTGTGGATGGTAGGGACTTCACCACATCAGCTTATGCCATATATTTAGACCACGAGTTTAAGAATATATTGAAAAATGAAACACAAATTTGTAAGGATTCCTGGCCATTTCTTGAGTTTATCAATGAAATTTGGGACAGATGACATTTTATTAACTATAGATGTGCAAGATCTATATACGGTAATTCCCCAAGATGTGGGTTTGAAATGGGTTAATGAAATGCTCATTAAACATTGCATGCCACACTATAAAATAAATCTACTCATGGAACTTTTGGAATTGGTCCTTAATAACAATTAGATTTAGTTTAATGGACATTATTACTTACTAAAGGAAGAGATAGTAATGTATTCACCATGTGGAGGAGCGTATACCAACATTGTCATGGCATACTGGGAGGGAAAGTATATTTTTGATACTCATTGCCAACACGATATAAGATCATATTTCCATTTCCAGGATGACATTATTGTAATATGGAAAGGAACTTAGGACTCTTTAGAAGAATTTACCACTTATATTAATGGTATTACGGATTTTTTTGAGTTCACAAGTAGTTATAACACTGAGTATGTGATATGCTTAGATGTTCACTAATCTAAGGACAGAGAAAATGAACAATATATTTCACATATACACAGGAAAGAGACATATTGTAACAGCTCCATTATACAAGTTCACACCTGAGTCACCAGAAAGAATCAGTGGTGAAAGGACAGCTTGTCAGGGCTGCCCACATGATCACCATGCAGTATGACTTTTTGGAAGAATGTGAAAATTTACAATCCATGTTCCATGAAAGGGCATACCCTGAAAAATTAGTAGAAGAATTAATGAGGGTGGTTATAACAAAAAGAGAAATAGGGTATTTTCAAACAATTTTGACAAATACAACTAACAAAGGAGAAGATTTTAATCATGGCTCCAATTATAGTAGCATAGACCATGATAATATGGTGATGAATATATCTGACAATTTTACCAAATTGCATCAAAATAATGAGCAGCTAATTAGTATAGATTTCACTAAAGCTTTTGTCAGTACTTACAATGCAGATAGTAGCACAGTTAAATGAATTTTAAACAAAATTTGGCCCATTTTAGCAGATGATGCACACATTAAGGAAAAAATTGGTTCACAGCCATGTGTAGTATATTAGAAAGAGTTATGTTTTAAAAATGTATCTGAAATCAATCATAAGCATAATTCACATTTGAATAAGGGCATGACTCAATGTGGAGCATGCAAATGGTGTTCAAGGATACAAACAGGTAGCTCTTTCATATTGAGAAGTATAAAATATAATATAAAGGATAGATATAACTGCAATTCAAATGCAGTAGTATATCTCACAGCATGTGACTTTTTTCCAAGTCTTTACATAGGTAAAACGGAGAGAAGGTTTACTGAAAGAGTATATGAGCATGACTATGCCATTAAAAAGTCCAATTTGGGTAACACTTTAGCGAAGCATGTACATGATAATCCTGGACACTGTTTCAAATATGCAGTAATTGACAATGTAATAATAAACGAAAGGAACCCATGGGTAGTGCTCTTAAAGAAGAGAGAGTTACTATGACAGATAAGGTCACAAGCTAATAGTTGGCCTGGATTAAATGAGCGCAGTTGTATAACACCATTTTTAAAACTGAAAGCACTAGAGAGAAAAAAAACTATAACATGTTTAGTGTTTAGGGTAGTAAGATTTATGATGACTATGTAATTGGTTTTGAATCATTTCTGGATATTTAAATACTATGTTTTTAACAAATGTGTATTTTTTTTTTAAGATGATGTCATTAAAACATAGGAAGGGACAGAACCAATTGTGGATAAGCTGCTGTTATTTAAATGTAAAGAAAATTTTTTATAATGTCTGATGAAGTTTACTATATTGGTAAATTAAAGCGCTTACCTACTTATTGTATTTTATAACTTTTTATTAAAGGCAGTGATATTTCTAGCTAGCACATCATTTATTTGCCTCTTGTAAGAGAACCAAATGTGGCATTTTCTGCAACTTGAACTGTTATTTATCCTGGGGGGGATTTAGTAATCCTCCATGTAGGACGAACAAAGTCCTACTCGGAGACTGCCATCTAAGAGTATGATGTCAGTGCATCATGCATATGCATGAGGGCATGCTGACTCAACTCCCAGGCTAACACAGAGTGTGTAGGAGTGCAGGGGGCATGTCAGACTGCTGCGCAGTCCAAATATCCACTCCCCTGCAAGTGCCTAAATCTGCAAATGTCAGCAGATATGAGCGAGTCCGCTCAAATGTGTATATCCCCAACACTACACTCCCCCACATTCAAAAGCCCTGTACAAATGAAATAAAATGTAAAATGATTTTTTTTTATTATTCACGCTATAGCTGCCCGTATATGTGCATGTGTGCGCGGGTGTGCCCATTGCTTAGCTACAGTTAGCAGTTTAGACATCAAAGAGGATAATAAACCACTTATATGCAAATTCAGCCAAATAGCAATAGTGTAGTGGTAGAGCCTTTGCACAAAGAGGAGGCATTCCCGGTTCGAGTCCCACCACTCCCCTTTCCATTTTCTGTAGGAAATCCGTGCATAAAAATAATTCCTGACATTTACGTTTTAAATTTTATTAAAATGCATTGAAATGGCCTATGTAGTAGTGAACGATATTTTAAATATATATAAGAAAGTGAAACAGTCATGCATACTAATGAATGCATAAGTAACCTATCTTAAGCAATGTGAAGCACTGCTAAGCAACTTTTAGCAGTATTAAGCACATTTAAGAATAAGTGCCCATAGCTAAGCACTGGTTTAACTAGCACAATAGCTTTGTGCGGAGCTGCGCATCGCGCCAACTAGCGCAAACCAAACATGTTTGAGCAAAGCTGTGCACCGTACTAACTAGCGCAACGTCAGGCAATGTTGGGCAACATCATTAAACATAGAGCAACATTGGGCAAAGTTGAGCAAAGTCAGCTAAACACAGCAACACCCCCTGCCGGTCAGGCCAGTAGTAAAATAAAAAAAGCAATGACAGGTCTCGAACCCGGGATAGTGTGCACCATAATCACAGTACTTATCCACTAAGCCATGACAGCATTTGATGTTCATGGACTGTCAACACACATATACATATGAATCAAAGTTTACCCAGTTCTAAGCAGGTGTGCAGTCAGCTAAGAACTTTCAAATCTGGCCAATCACAAATAAGTGCAGGAAATGAGGCATATTTAAGCTCCATAAGTGGGAATACTCTCCATAACTGGTTGTAGCTCCCATCTGCAGGCAGCAATGGCTGGTGTCGGAGAGGGCTCTCTCTTCCGAGCGCAAGGGTGGGGCACTGAGGAGTCAAAAGTGATAGTTTGGCTCCTCGTCCATCATCATGATGCTAGACTCCTGCAGGGCCAGTTCCAGGGCACGGAATACAAAGCGGAGGCCTGGAACCATCTTGCACATGAACTCACCAGTGCCGCAGGCGTCCCTCGGACTGGTGAGCAGGTTAGACATCACCATGCAGACCTGAAGAGACGCAAGCAGGACCAACTGAAACAATGGATAAAGGAGGCCCGTGGGATGCAAAATGCCCCACTACTGAGTAGGTAGCCGTGGACTGAAGTATGTAAAAATTGCTAGTGTAGTCGATAGTATGGATAGGTATATGTCTCAATATCACTTCATTAACTTCACAGCTGCAGTTGTCCGTGCTGTGAATCAGCAAGCCTATGCAGATAGGCTGCTAAGTCTGTGCCACCAGGCAGGTTAGTAATTTTTCTGCATGTACTGTTATATAAAATAAGGGAGAGAGCCTGACTAAAAGTGTCTTAGCCCAATAATAAAGGTATAATAAGGCTTGACTAACCTCTCTGCATGAACTGTTATGTAACATAAGTGAGAGAGCCTGAAAAAGAGTGTTGTAACCCATTAATAAAGGTATAATAAATCCTGAATTATTTCTCTGCATATATTGTTATATAGAATAAGTGAGAGAGCCTGAGAAAGAGTGTTGTAAACCATAAATGAAGGTATAATACATCCTGAATAAGATGTCTGCATGCACTGTAACAGCAAATAAATGAGAGAGCCACTAGAAAAGTGTGTAATGTAATTAATAAATGTATGACACCTGTAGTGTGTATGTGTCACTTTCTTTGAAATGTTGATGTACTCTTGCGGTATAGAAATAGTAGTGTTGTATTAAGCACTGTCAACCCACACTTGGATAGGACCATAGAAAGAGGGCGAAGGGAGTGCCAGTATCTCTTAAGCATATATACAGTCCTCAACTGTAGTGTCAAGGCTGGCATGTATAGGTAAATCTGGCACATGAGTAGCTTGTAATTGTGTGCACCAGAAATGTCAGCGTGCTGCTAGAAATGTAGGGGGCTGTTAAAATATAACTGATAATGTCACCTGAACACATCCAGATATGTAGACATGAAAATAAATAAAATATATAAATATGTAGCAGTAACATCTGCATCTTGGACAGTTTGTATATTAGATACAGGTCAGGTACGTAAGGAACTAGCAAAACACATCCCACAACGTAATGGACATTGCCTAGTGTAATAATACATGTAGGGGATATATACCTGCAGTCAATACGAATGTAATGTAAACTATAAGTTCATATAAGTTGTTAATGGAGGTATCTTTTTACACCCTACTCTATGTGCATAAACAATGCAATTCCACACCTCAATGGGTATGTGTAATCTCAAAACATTTGTTGGGACATATGTCCTATTGGTTTATAAATATCTGCGTAACATTGATGCATGTGTCCTGTTCAAACACCATGATCTTGGTGGGCTGTTGCCACCAATCATTCCTGCATGCTGTTGGAATGTCCACTGTCGTTCTATATATGCATGTGTTATGCTTGCTGTTCAACTATTGGAACTCTGGTGTGTTGTTTTAATGGGAATATTACTGCATGGTGTTACAACTAATTTGGAATGCTGTTAGCTATATTGTCATTAAATTCACCTAAACACAGAACGTATGGGAAGGCCGGTCCCAGCGGACCCACCTGTCCCACCTCAGCTGGCGATGGCACCTGGCACCAGCAGTTCCGGTGCCCAGCCCTGTACCTCCTCCTTCGTTGGTCCTGGTCCACCTTTGGGTGGAAGTGATGCAGGGGATGGGGCTCGTCCCCGCCGTGCAAGTGTGGCTGGAGGAGGGCCAGCTGTCACCCTCCGAAGGGTCCAGTCTGTGGTGCGTAGGGAGATCCAGCATTCAGTCGCTGATCCCCTATTCCAGCTCAAGGCAAGAGTGGCACAACTCATGGGTAAGCCTGTCCCTCCTATGCAGCCCACAGCACACCCACCCTCCGGGCTGTGAAGGTGCAGTGGTGACTGCCCATGGGTGGGGATCTCAGTTCCACTGTTACCATCTGTGGGCTCATGGGCTTGCGATTTCCAAACATCCTTCCCCGTCAATTGTGTTCACCCACCCCATGTGTCATATTCCGCCCCTGTATGCGTCTTGTTTGTCTTGTCTGTTTACCTCCCCAGTCTACCTCCCAAAACGTACCTACTTCCCCTACCCCACATTCCATTCTCACCTGAAAAAAAATGGGCAGTCTGCTCCCACAAAAAATTTATGCCCCATACATAGCTGCCCATTTTGCACAAATGTCCGCTGGACACAGAAACTGAAATTCAATTGGCAGTACAACATACTTCGTTGTCCTCACCCCTCTCTCAGGAGTGGAAGGTTTCAAAATTCCCTCCAAATTACTAGTATATGCACAGCTGTTGCTGTTAAAGAAATGGGCAGCTGTGGACCTTCCCTACACCCGTCCTGCCCATCCCGAGCTGTTTTCCCTACTGTCTTTCCCTCTTTGTGCCCCTTTTTCACCACTTTTCGTTCAAAGAAATGAATGCAAGGGATAGCGGGAGTAAGCACTTTTAAGCAGTAGTAAGCAGGTTTGAGCGAGTGTGCGCATGTGTGCGCTTAACTAAGTATTGCTAAGCGCCGTGCAAACCCGCTTACAACTGCTTAAAAGTGCTTAGTCACCCTGCATATGAGGGGCCTTGTTCTGCTCAGCAGCAAAATAAAACACAACTGTCAGTCTCAAACCCCAGACCTTGGACACACTAGACTGCATGAAGTACCACTAGGCCACAGTAGATATACAGCAGGATGTTGCTGAAATATATATATATCATGCATCAGAATGTGTGCATGTAAAGGAAAGATAGGAATGCAATAACACAAAACCTGTTCTGTGGAACTTTACCAGCAGTTGTTGTGGAATTGCATTACATGACTGTGATAACAGAACCAGACATTCTAGCAGTAAATAATGTTACAGCAGCACTTCACAACCCCAACACAGTATCATAACAGGACAATCCCCACCCAAATGTACAAAATACCAGTGTGTTCAGGGTACAGCAAGGATGTAGGTAGGCATACTCAGTACTGGAATTGTCCAGTTTCATGAGCATCCTGTGATAATGTCAACAAAATAAAAAGCACAAACAGTGCAGAAGTGAGTACATTAATATCCACAGTATAGCTGTCCCCAAACAGTTCATGTGCCAAATTAAAACATCTCAATAACTACATATGCATGGCAGCTAATTGTATAAGTTGTAAAGAAACTCCATACTCCCATGTATCTTGTGTTAGCATTTCTAGGGGTGAGTACATTTCTATACTGTCAACTGTACTGGAAGTGATATCATTCAAGTCTGAGTGCAACATACAAATAACTGGCTACACCCTTAGCAACAGTTAGAAGAAGTATACCAACCTTCTGACTTACACAACAATGTCCACAGCAAACAAGCATGGTCTCCACTTTGGAATTCTGAAAGGGCTACACCTACCTGACTTAGTAATTTTTACACTGGGTTGATATGACAGTGAGTACTGCAAGTACCACACAGCAGGCTGCATGCAATTGCCAAATGGTGGCCACCAGTTGGTACAGAGGCCATCACATGCACATGTGCAGATACCTATAAAAACAGTTTGTGCTTGCTGTCCACACATGCAATCATTCCATTGCAAGTACAGAGGGAGAGAGAGAGAGAGAAAATTATGTAATGTAAGAAAATATAACAAAAAAAAATAATATACTGACAAAAGAAATTATATTGAAAAAATATATTGAAAAAATATATATTGAAAAACAAAATATTGAAAAAATATATTGAAAAAAATATATTGAAAGAAAAATATATTGAAAAAAATATTGAAAAAATATATTGAAAAAGAAATATATTGAACAAAATATTGAAAGAAAATATATTGAAAAATAAATATATTGAAATAAAAATATATTGAAAAGAAATATATTTTGAAAGAAAAATCTATTGAAAAAAGAAATATCTAGAAAAGTACATTATATATTGAAAGGAAGATGTATATTGTGAAACAAATATACCAGGAAATACGACAATAAATGCGAACACATACAAAGGAAAGGTATGTAACAGCTATGTATTTACTGGCATGTAGTAGATGTTTATGAAGAGTACTCTACATAGTTTGAATCATCCATATGTGGCAGCAGTATGTATCAATGCACAGATGCCCTGCATAACTGCTGGCATGGAGAAATGAGTGTGTAGCTGTGTGCAGTGGGATGTGACGGTGACATATGTAGTTCAGCATTAAATGTCAAACATCTGACCCATGTTATCTGTGTTCTGTACAGTAGTGTGTACAATGTCTGTTTGGGGTAGTAGCCCATACGGTTATGCAAACATGGATGTGACAGAGTAACAAATTTGTGATAGTCATATTAACATGTAGCTTAGCACTGGCAACAGCTGTACCAGGCTAGTGTGCTAATTCAGCATTAGCAGCTATGTATACACCCACTAATATTACTGTGTGCTCACATGTGACACCTGTTCATGTTGCAGTAAGGCCCAACAGGTCAGCCATGAAGTACATGGACTTACAACAGTGTGGTCCTAGTGAGTGTAGGGCACACACATATGGAGAGATCTGTCCGTGTCAGATATATTAGCATCTGTACATGTGCATTGGGCAAGGGACATACTGCAACTGTTTGTGAAAGGTGGATATATATATATATATATATACATATATATATATATATATATATATATATATATATATATATATATATATGTATATATATATATATATATATATATATATATATATATATATATATATATATATATATATATATATATATATATATATATACATATATATATATATATATATATATATATATATATATATATGTTGTTGAAGGTTGTTATGTGCATATTTCTAAGTAGGTGGTAGTTTGTGGCAGACCAGACAGCATACAGTGCTGGTATATGACATGTGGTGTTTAAACGCTGTGGGTATGATTCGTCAGGTTTGCAGTGTTGCAGCCAGTGAGGCCTGGTTGAGCTACAATGGCTGAGAACACCTTCAATGCATTCCGCACAACACTGTGCAATGTTATGACATAACTGTATACCTCACAACCTTCCTATACTTGATATTCCCACCATGCCAGGTGGACTGTATATTTGCCTATATGTATATCTATATGTACACCAATGGATGTTTATATGTATGTGTGTGTGTATATATATATATATATATATATATATATATATATATATATATATATATATATATATACATATATATATATATATATATATATATATATATATATAGAGAGAGAGAGAGAGAGACACACACACAGGGTCATAATTACTGCAACAGATGCCTGGTGACAAAACCATGGACTCAAGCTCAATGCTGACACTGCATTGGCATCCCTCCTTGCAAAGACTCATTACCCATGAACTACCACATAGGTGGTAGTCTACTTAACACCGAAGGTGTAATAAGAGACCATGGGACACAGGTGGACAGTAGTCTCCCCTTCGATAGTTACAGTGCCACACTAGTCATGTAATCCGTCTACATGGCACACGTCATCACAAAAGGTGTGTCACCCAGGGAAATATAGGTCAGTGTTCACCTCTACTCCACACACATAAAACCCACTATAGAGTACAATGCCCCATGTGGTATGTACCTCACAAGACATCTACAGCAAGTGGAAAGGACAAAGACATACCTGACAAAGAGTAATACTGATGTCAAACAGATGCCCTATGCAGACCGTCCCACAAATTCAACTAGATTGTGTCACATACCGCCTACTCAGAGGTGACCTCTGACTAACATACTAAGCTATGTCAAACCCAGATCTGTTGGACATGCTCAACATAAACAGATCACAATCTCTATGAGCTACATGCTCTAGGGACACAAACCCTTTGACCACAATAAACAGCACATGCTGGAGGGATAGATTCCTATCTCAGAGACATCCCATACTCTGGAACAAACCGACTATCCATAGCAAACAAACTCCTAATTAGCAGTAGCCATAAATAATCCTGGAGATTGTAGGGGAGATAGTGAATACACCCAGGCAATCACCTCAGTGTCTCTGCTTGACAGGGTCACGTGAAATGTAATTACCTGTGTGTCAAAGGCCAGGGTAGCATATGGCTAGAGTTCTATAGGCCCTAGGGCCAATAGCCTCTTACCTACCTATGAAGTGTTACACACACACATGTACTTGTTGCGATAATCGATATGTGAGGTTGACTGAGTGTGATGGTGAATGTGTTGGTGAATGTGTCAGAGTTCAGGTATATGTGTGATAGCTTAGTGGGAAAATGTTTCTGTCATGGTAGTATGTGTCCTAGGTGTGATCCCAGCAAAGGATGTGTATGCAATTGCTAGGCAGAAAAAGCAGTATGCCATATGGCCTGACGTAGTCCCTTGTTGTTGACTGGGGTGTCCCGTCGTAGGCTAAAGCAGTACATGTATGCTTATGGGTGTTACTGCTGGTGAATCCAACTCCTGTATGAACTGTAGTACTACCTGAAGCTGTATGCCTAAATAGCACAGTATGGTGTACGTGCACATGTATTGGAACCACTGTTATGTGTGTACCCTGTAGTCCTCACAGATTACATACCTCAGGCATAAGGTCTGGTAACTACTGACACACAGTACCATAAGGTACACAGGTAAAGGTCACCTGGGTTGCCATACCTTTGTGTCTGTTATGTATGTCTGCTGTGTGTGTGAGTATGCCTGCACCATGGCCTCAGTCATATGTGTGTTACAGGATATAACTGCTTATCTAGCAACATGTATAGTCTAGTACAGCAGTATGCCACCTATATTAACAAATGTGCACATATGTTAGGCAGGGGTCTGCCATCAACGGCTAGTGTGGTATACTGGTAATACTGTCAGTGGACTTTACAATCATTACAATGGATTACATATTTCATGATGCATTAGCATGATAAATACCTCCTGTGGCTAGGTGGTGCATTGTGTCACATACAGTGTGCCCTGTACTGTTGTATAGTTTTACATACTGTTATAACCTTGTTGCTGTGCAGAACATATATGCCAATCTTGTGATGTTAAACTGGGAAGAGAAAAATATTTTCAAGAGTCATTTTTTTAGTAAGATCAAATACTACTCACGCTTTCTTGATGATATATATATAATATGGGAAGAAAATCAGGACTCTTTTAAAATGTTCCTAGAATATTTAAATGAGAGTAGTGATTATTTGAAATTTACTTCACATAGCAGTAATAAGGGTGTACCGTATTTAGACACTGGTAGTTAGAACAGATTTAGGTTTTCAGTCTAAAATACATCGTAAGGAAACATTTACTAATTCTTATGTAGACTATACTAGTTGCCATCCCAGTAAGACAAAAAGAAATATTTTTAAAGGTCAATGTATTCGGGCTTTGAGAATGACATCCAGTAAGGAAGAATTAACAAAAGAAATCAGTTTTATTACATCCTTGTTCATAGAGAGGGGTTATGACATAGAAATGATGAATGAAATTAGTGTTGAGTTATTCAATAGATGGGGAAGGGACATCATTCCTTTGTTAGGCAACAAATATAGAGAAACTCAACAGATTTCAGCAGCAGAGTCAAACAATGTATGTATTAAGACATATGACAGGGCGTGTATAGTAGAGTATGGTCTGTATAGTAAGAAAGTAAAGCATATATTAAACAAATATTGGTATACTTTAATATCTAAGGAAGAATTATCTATAATTATAGGACCCAAACCCATTGTTGTATATAAAATGGGGCAAAATTTAAAAAGTTTATTGGAAAGGGGTAGTAAATGGGCAGATAAGGAATCTTTGTCACATACCAGTAGATGTGGGCATTGTAACCAGTGTAGTCTTATTATAGAAGTTAATAAATTAAGATTGGATAATTATAACAAAACTACCCTATTTTTTAAAAAGGGAAATTGTAATACTAAATTTTTAGTCTATATTGCCAAGTGCAATAAATGTCCCGCTTACTATATAGGTAAGACGGAACAAAATTTTAAGAAGAGAATTTATGCACATACATATTGTATGAAGAAGAAGGATGAAAAAAAATGCCTTGGCAAGACATATTATTAATAAGGGTAGTGAACATCAGTTTAAATTTGGTATATTAGAAGTGATTAAGAGTAATCCTAGAGGAGGTAATATGAAAAGCAGATTAGCATTTAAGGAAAGCTACTGGCAAATATATACAGATGCAACTACCCCTCCTGGTCTTAACGACTTCATATCCACCAAAACTATTTTAGAATATGTATAATATTATATATATTATTGTTTAGGCACATTTTTATTGTATACAAACTTCTTTTTATGAATTTTTATTTTATGACAATTTGATGTCTATATATATATATTTTTATATTTAATGTGGAAGCATAGTAGTATGTATTTTTAATAAGGAAGTATATTTACATTGTCAAGTTACAGCACATAAATGTGAATATTTCTTTAAATGTGTTTTAAATTTTTGGCGCCAATTTTAAGAATTTAAATGCTCAGGAGTGATTGTATAATTGTTCTGATGAAGCCTACGATGTGTGGGTGAAAGCGCTTAACCTTGTACAAAATAAATTTGGGTTTTTTACGTCTACCATTGGATTATTTTCATTGTTGTGAGCAGAGACTAATATTGGTTGCTGTACCAGTGATTCCAGAGCAAGGCGTCTCAGCGTTTTTTGTTTAACGCCACAGTTTTTGGTATTTTGTCTTTACGCTGTTTGTTTCAGTTGTGCAGAACATGGTTTGATATATAGAGTGTGCCAGGCACTGTAAGGCATCTGTGTGTTGAGAACTGATTTGTGGTATTGAAAGTGCGTATCGTCTGACAGCCAATAGGGTGCTATATATGGCAGTTAGTTTATATCTGCACTTTGGAATGTTACTTGTGCCACATGACTTGCTCACACATATTGTTTCATTGCCTTCCAGGGTAATGTCCCACCATCGCAATCCTGCATATAGCACGGCTGAGGAAGAAGCCATCACAGCGAGCCTGGTGCAGCACTATGCGCTGCTGTTCTCCAGAACCAGCCAGTACCAGCATGAGCGGACTGCGCTGTGGCAAGATCTTGTCCGTAGGGTAAATGACATAGGCATGCATAACCGGACATATGAGCAGTTACGCCATCACTGCAGTCATTTAGACATGTCCGGCAGCATGCGTCTGATATCCATAGACAACTGCTTGCCACAGGTGGGGGGGTAGCCATCCATCCCCCCCTCACCAGAGTGGAGGAGCTGCTCCTGAGCCAGGTGGTACTGGCCAACAACAACCACAACAAGTAACATGTATCATCATGGAGGCTGGAGCCACCCAGCAAGTTGACATGGAGCGTGCAGGTAACATGGCATAGCTGTAGAATACTGTTACGTCTATTGGTAGAGCATGCTTATGTGAGATGTGTACTGTGTAGTTAGACAATGTGGTGCCTAGTGTTGTGCAATACTAATAATTAGGAATATAATCTGTAGGCCTGTGACTGTCAACCGTTGTACTACTGTAAGATTGCAAACACACAGTAACAATGCCACAGGTGTTGCCAGTAACAAAGTGTCTGATATCCTTTTAGGTCCCTCTGGTGTTACAGCAAGACAGCGGAGCCATGCTGATGAGTGTATTATACCTTTAATATTGCTAATTAAATGTGCATATCATAGGTGAGGTGCAGGCCATGTACACGTAACACACCTATGCGTAATGCATGCTGTGCATGTTTGCTGTGAGACTATACACATCCTAGTAACGTGGGTAGCTGCCTAAAACACATACAATACACAGAGCATCCCACACAATTGTGGCAACACTGTAGTGGACATTGGATAGGCAGAGTCGATACACATGCAGACAACATACACACCTTTGTCATACGCAGTACACGTTAACATGCTACACGTGGTGTATTCAGACACCCACTGTAAGGACGCACTACAATATCCCAAACCTCATCCACACAGTACACATAATATACCTGAGGGGTAGATGCCTCACATGTGGCTGTGCAACACTCTTCAACACATAACACATTCATGTTAGGCAATGCCCCCTATTGGGCACCTCACAGACCCATGTAACAACTGGCCGTGAAATGGTGAATGTAGCCATGGTACTGCAGTTCAGGTACAGCATGGTATGTGCCAGTCTGGCACATATTAGTAGCCTTGAGGGACCACATGATGCTGTATGATGATGGCTCATGGTACCAAACCCCATCCAGTTACAGTGGCCACAGTACTACACATATCATGAATTGCTATGCACCTCAATGTTGTGTGTGTGCAGACATATGCTCCTATACACAAAATGCATCGCAATCACCATTTGTAGAAAGTGACACACATATGTCATGTAATGCTATGGGGTGTCTAGGTCACATGACACACATTGTGTATGTGTGATGTATCATGTTGCAGTTGTGTGGTTGCATGCCATGTCATGGCTGCACTGGCATGTCCACAATATGTCCTACACTCACCATAACCACTGTACAATGGCTATGTTGAGCAATGGTATGCTGTCAGGTATACATGCACCACTCATCCTGTGTGTATACATAGCATGAATGTGCTACACCTGTGTCAACAATTATCTGCTAAAGACACAGATGCTCTAATCAGAATTGGATATCTATGTGACACACTGATACACATCCAGCCATGTTATGTATACCTGTGACTGATGGTGCACTGGACATTGCAGGGCTTTTAATACCTGCACAGCAAAGTTGTGTCCATGTACACATTGCGTTCCAGGGTGAGGCCATTCACTGGACAAAACACACATGCATCAAGGCCATGTATACTGTTATTAGCAAGGGCTGTCTACACTCACATGTGCTGTTGAGCAACACACGTCCTAAATGTTTGGCTTGTGATACTGTACCCCAACAACACACGCTATTGAGTATGTTCAGGATTGCTGGTGGTGTGTGTGTGTGTGTGTGTGTGTGTGTGTGTGTGTGTGTGTGTGTGTGTGTGTGTGTGTGTGTGTGTGTGTGTGTTTGTCTGTCTGTTTTAGTGAGGAGTGTATTTGTGTGTATGTGTGCATGTATTCATGTGTTCATGTGTGCATGTGTGCATGTGTGCCGACATCATGTACAGGTTGTAAAGTGTGTTTCCTGTCTCCCTCTCACAGGTGCTGATTTTGGGCTGGTTCAATGCAGCAGGGAAACTGATGTCACTGAGCATGATAGTGATAATGATGATAGGTGTGTTGAAGCATAGGCATGTTTGCCAGGGTCTATTGTTGGGCCACCAATCGACACTACATAAGTGTCCACCCCATCCATGCACACAGTCATACTGCCAATACATCCATCACCAATGCCCTTAGCATAGGGACAGCATACAGTCGGCATTGGCCAGGACAGTGTGGTATCCATGGCACATGCTACCCCACACAGCAGCCATACCCAAATGTCTGGCAAGGTACCACATAGGCAGATGTCCAGGGGTTCTCCTCAGAGCACTGCTGCCCATCATGCCCCTGGTAGATGTGCCACAGTTCTTACAACCTCACGCATGTTCCAGGCTGTCATGGAGGCACAGGTACTTATGGCATGGTACACCAGACAGGGACTGAGGGCACAGAGGGCACATAACACCACTGTAATAGACAGTATCTGTGACCTAGCTGGTGCGATCCATAATTACACTGAGGTCACCCATAGACATTGGGGAGAGACATTAGATGTTCTCCACAATGTCATGTCCATGTGTCAGGACAGTGTGGGACGGTTGAGTCGTCAACGTATGCCAGCAACATCAGCAGCTGGCAGTCACCGCGGACTTCCATCAAGCAAAAGCCGCTCCTGTAGTGTCAGTACCAGCCCCAGCAATGTTGGGGTTGGGATGTCCATAAAACATCCTAGAAGACCACGTGCACGTGGCTCTGGACAGTCCCAGCAAGGGACATGGGTCCAGTGTACATCCATCTACCTCTGGGGAAAGTACCCAGTCTGGCTTGGTACCTGATAGTGTCAGTAGCACCCCTGCAAGGCACAGGTACCATATCCGTGGCCTGAGATGGTGATCTGTAAAGCCTCGCAGGTACAGTCTGTGGCTGTCCCACAAATACCCGTATGTGGCAGCCACATGGCGGAACTGTGTGCATGCAGACACAAACACACATATTCCAGACACCTAGGGCTAACACATACCCCCACACATTACATCAACATTGGCCCATTCCAGTATTCTTGCCCCTCAAACACACACACACACACACACACACACACACACACACACACACACACATACATGTCGATTGGATGGCTCACTGTAGGCCTCTGGCAGGCCAACAACACACCCTGTGCATATGATGAAACCTGTGCCACCTCCTGTCATCTGTAACATCGATGCAGGAACAGGTTACCATGGTGCTGATGCATAGGGTGTCTTTATAGCATTATAGCAATGCTAGCATGTTGTCAGCAGTAGAGTGCAATGATATGCTTGAAGGTGTAGCTGAGCAGGCATGATGCATTAAAGCTATGACTGTCATTGTAGTGTTGTTTACACAAGTGTTAGTTCCAATTGTATATTCTCCAGCCACGTGCCACTTGGCCGATGTGTGCAGTATTGGCAGCATGTGTTAGAGAGTGGACAGTATGTGTGGGATGTGTGTAGCAGATATTTGCAGGTGTACAGTTGTGAAATTGGTAGAGGTACACTTTCTGCATGTACGTGCATAGTGGACACATGGGCAAGGTGACATGCTCTGTATTACACAGTAACACTCCATAGTTTCTATTGGTGGTCAGTATGCATTGTACAACACACATTTTGGAACCTGACTACACATGTGTGTATGACATGGTTTGACACTGTGCTGTGGGTGATACTGTTACTATCTGTCATTGTTTTGCATTCTGGTAGTATACATGACTTCAACAGCCTGACCATAACCAATCGTTAGATGATGTCTTGACAACTGACTCACAGATGTTGGACACACAGCAACATTTGGATCCTTCAGGTACTATACTATGCCAGTAACCAGTGGTATTAAGCTGCACCCATTACTGAGACCACTCCTGTTTGGCATATGGCTCTCTTAGGTACAAGCAATCACAGTAGGGATATGTCTGTCCACGTGTGCTAATGCATACTGTTGCCTATACTGCATTCTCCAGGTGACACACACATCCTCCACAAGGGCATCATACAGACAGATACCTGTTGTCAAACCCATGCTGTAAAGCTATATGCGAAACTAAGTATAGTCATCCACCTTTACGGAACATAGTATCCCCACAGTACCACATAGGTAGTAGCCACCAACATGATGAGCACGTATCGATGTGTACATGTAACCTAGTGTTACGTCATCTCTCCTTTGATAATCACATTCCCTAAGGTATTTTGAAATCCCTCAGTGGATCACATAAGCAATAAGGGGTCTGCATGCATGTCCACAAAGGTTGTTGTACACCTATAATGCATAGTCATCATTGACAGACTGTGCTGCGTTTGAACAGGTCTGACATATACCTCGGCTATAAACCCTCACTCACACAATTCAATAGAAACCGTAATGAGTGTGTGTGACACGGATGATCTAGACAAGGCATCACTGCAGTGGCTGAACTTGTCACAAGCATACAGATGTGACCTAAGGTCTGTGAAGCAGCAGCACAGTTTGGCAAAGATGGCAACTGTGTACTTGGATACAGCAGAGTTCCCACACATGCAATAATTGAGGTAACATGTACGTATATGTATTTGCCTCACAACTACCTCACATGTGCAATGCCTACTGATATGTCATATGGTGGTAAAAGCAAAACCTCCAACACATTGCCCAACACTGTCACACACATAGAGGACACACACTCATCAAGTGCAGGATTCAAACACCTACCTAACTACTTAATGATACTAGAGGTGTACGCATCAACACATCGTGCTATACACATTACTGGAGGTTACCTTTTCCACAGGTTTATACGTAGGATGATGACATCATCAGACTTGACAAAGATTGGTTTAACACCGTTAAGGTGTTTTACTACTCTCCTAAAAGGTTGCTCCTCCCCAAGGAGACCACACACACACACACAGCTGTCAAGTGCAGGATTCAAACCCCTACCTAACTACTTCATGATACTAGAGGAGTATGCATTAGCACGACGTGTTATACACATTACTGGGGGTTCTTTTTTCCACAGGTATATATGTAGGATGGTGACATCATCAGACCTGACAAAGATTGGTTTAACACTTTTAAGGTGCTTTACTACTCTCTTAGAGGGTTGCTCCTTCCCAAGGAGACCACACACAAACACATGCACACACACACAGTTGTCAAGTGCAGGATTCAAACCCCTATCTAACTAGTTCATGATACTAAAGGAGTATGCATTAACACGATGCGTTATACACATTACTGGGGGGTTCTCTTTTCCACAGGTATGTATGTAGGATGGTGAAATCATCAGACCTGACAAAGATTGGTTTAACACTTATAAGGTGTTTTACTACTCTCCTAAAAGGTTGCTCCTTCCCAAGAAGAACACACACAATTGTCAAGTGCAGGTTTCAAACCCGTACCTAACTACTTCATGATACTAGAGAAATATGCATTAACATGACACGCTATATACATTACTGGGGGCTCTCTTTTCAACAGGTATATATGTAGGATGGTGACATCATCAGACTTGACAAAGATTGGTTTAACAATTTTAAGGTGTTTTACTACTCTCCAAAATGTCTGCTCCTTCCCAAGTAGATCACACACTTGTCAAGGGCAGGATTCAAACCACTACCTAACTACTTTATGATACTACAGAAGTACGCATTTACATGCCATGCTATACACATTACTGTGAGTTATCCTTTCCACAGGTTTATTTGTAGGATAGTGACATCATCAGACTATACTATACAAAGTGGGTTATATTAGGTGACATTAAGTGGGCTACATTGAAGGAATGTCTAAACACTTTGGCCATGTCATCATCAAAGGGCATTTTACTATCTATCTGTGTCTCCAGGGCCATGATGACTTTCTCCACGCATACTGGATTACCACCTATGTGGTAGTTTCTGTGCACTTTGTTGTACCCAAATGGGATGACTATGCATTCTTTGGCATTCAGCTTGAGGGCATTGTTTTGACACCAAGTATCTGTCTCTGTAAGACACTTCTGGAGGATGTCTGTGTTAGTCGTACAGTCGATTATGGACCACAGTTACCATTCATCTGCAGACCTGTTCAACCATACACCTCCCATGCTTGCCTGTACCTCTGAGCAGTATCCACTGAACAGGTGGGGTCCCAGGACCAAGACCTGTGGGATGCCATTTGTGACTGGCTTAGAGTTGGACATGGCACCAGCAACTCTGAACATGTGTGTTTGATCTGTGAGCCACCTGGACACCCATCCTGTGACATAGCTGTTAATGCTCCACCTGGTACACTTGTCCATGATGACAGAGTGGGGAATGGTGTGGAAAGTCCTTCGTAAGGTCCAGGTGGGCTGTGTGGACTACTTTCACCTCCATCTATGTCCTTGTAACTGTTTGAAATAAGTCAACTAGGTTTAGGAGCCAGGATCTGACTTTAACAAGGTGAAGTTGTGGAGAGTCCAGTGTCTGGAGGTCTCCAATGTCTCTGTTCATGGGTTCCATGACAATTTGCTCAATAGCTCTGTAGACCAGGCTGAGTAGACACATTGGGCAATGGTGTCCATGTTCTGTTGTGGCACCCCCTTTGTGGAGCTGGATGACTGTTTGTGTATGCCATTCTTTGGGTACATAGCCTATGGTACGCTTGTGTCTGGATACTGAATGTAGGTGAGGGTCTAGTTCCTCATGGGCCTAATGTACGACGCAGCCTGGGACACCATCCAGTCACATTGATGCTGTGTTCTTAGCTTTGGTGAGGGCTGTGTTTACCTGCATGTCCTTGATGTCTGGGGCTCTGTATCCTTCTCTGATGGACACAGACCCTTTTGGGGGTGATGAGGGGAGTTTACACTGAACTTGTCCTCCTGGATGTGGGCAATGAAAGTTGGTTTGGTGTATTACTTTCCTTTTTCCAGTAGCTGACAGCATATTTGAAAGTTGACACCTACATGTCTGGTATAGCTACCAAAGGCTTTATGGTTGTTATTCTTACATTCTTTAGCTATTTGTCTTTAGAAACTGTCCTTGGATTATTTTATGAGCAATCATTGTTTCTTCCTGATAATGATCACTGATGCCTTTCCTTTAGTGAAATTGGCTCTGTCTTGTGTTTGTTTCCTCCTTCTGTTCTCTAGCTTATTTATGGGCAACAACCACCTGACTGGTGTCCTATTTTTGGAGGAATGCATCTTGGTTTTATTTGTGATGTCTCATTCCATGCATCCCTGTAGATGCTCGTAGGATGCACTTGTAAATGATTCTGCAGATTGTATACCATTATCCTATAGCAAGAGGGCTTTGGAACGCCCCACTTTGGTCTTGGGAAGTGTGCAGTTTGCTTTTGCAAATGTCTTCATAGTGATTTCATTGACTGGGTGGGGGGGCCGAATGTGGATGTCCAGTGTGATTACTTCATGGTCTGATATTACCAGCTTGGGGTTTATCTCTGTAGTGGAACACTGGTACCCCATGTTGGTGATGATCATGTCCAGTATGATTGTCACCTGTAGTGGGCATGGTGACCAGCTGTTCCAGGGTGTTAGGGTTTTTCAATTCTAGGAAACATTGGCCGAGGGACATTGTACATGAGTAATTCCACCACTCACTGTTTGGGTAGTTGTAATCTCCTCATATAATGGTGTTTGATAGGACCTTTATGCTTTCCACTGTTCTTCGGAATACTGGGTGAGGATCCTGAGACAAGATATGTGATCTGTAGCAGGCTACAATCTGATGGGCAGCTCTGGCCAATGTTAGTTGCACTTGCATGGTCTCCAAGGCCTCATGCTGTGCCACTAACCTGCAAGTGTGGGTATCCATAAGGTAAATGGGTACACCCCTTCCTTTTGTATTTCAATCGTGGTTTTGGGTCCAAAGGTCGGAGGGATTGTGAGTGTTTTACATGGGACATATCCAACAGCTCTATGTTGTTTGAAATAGCTTTGTATGTTAGGCAGTGAACACCTCTGAGTAGGCGATATGCAAGGGAGTACGAATGGGGCATTTTGAGATGGTCTGTGTATGGCATGTATTTCAGGCCACTAATGCTCTTTGTGTGGTATTGCTGCTGGCTTTCCAGTTGTTGTAGTTGTCTCGTAAGGTACATAGCAACAGTGGCGTTGTACTCTATTATAGTTCTAGAGAGTGATGAGTAGAGGGGAACATTGCCCTCTTCTATTCTGCATGAGACACATTTTGTGATGAGGTGTGCCACATAGGAGGGTTTCCTGACTACTGTGGGAATGTGATTATCACAGTTGTATTAACTGTCCACCTGTGACCCAAGGTCTCTTGTCACACTTTCAGAGTGAAATATACTACCACCTCTGTTGTAGTTCTTGGCTACAGAGTTTTTAACAAAGGGGATGACAATGCACCTTCTGGCATTGAGCTACAGCCCATGGCTTTGACAACAGCCATCTGTCTCAGTGAGGCCCTTTTGTAGGATGTCCACACCTTTTGTGTTTACAGTTCTGGCTCCTGGTTTGCAGTCCTCTGGAAACTTCTGCAGCCACAGACCTGCCATGTTAATGTCTACTTCAGGGTAGTAGATACTACACAGCCTGGGAAGTTATCTGGTCCCATGGCTGCTGTGATACTGGCTTTGGAGAGTGTGTATTACCTGTGCGGCCGTGATGACAGCAACTTAGCAGTCTTCCATTATAAGATGTGCTCTTTCATGGGTGGGAGGGGGGTAAAGTTAACAGTGATCCTATCTGCCAGGATGTTGGCAATATCAGTTGGATCTGTACATTTACTGCAATTGAGCTGTAAATCAGAACAGATCTGTGTGTAACCATGACATGAACCTGTCTGTTGGGCAGAGATCTCCTGAGTAGACAGTATGCAACAGAGTACAGATTGGGTTACATTCAGTCTTGTTGCATGGGGCGACTATTTGAGGCCAGTAATCCTCTTGTTAAGGTACTTCATTGATCTTTCTAGCTGCTGAACGTGCCTAGTCGGATTCATCTCATGTGTGTTGTGATACTCTCTGACAGGTCTGATGACTGCTGAGTAGTGGGAACCTCCTTTGACCTACATGCACAGACCTTGGCAGTTTGTGTGAACACATAGCATGAATTTCCAACCACTTTGTGAATGTGTTTATGGAAGTAGAGATGAATATCCACATTTGTCCATAGATCCCTTATTATCACATCCGTATTTAGCCTAAGTGTGTGAGCATGCCCAGTATGACCTTTCAGTATGTTGCTGCCTGACATTTGCTTCGTTTCTTTGTGTGTGAGCATGCCCAGTATGACCTTTCAGTGTGATGTTGAATGGAATCCACAACATTTGTTGGAGTGTGTGAGCACGCCCAGTATAGACATTTATACTATATGTGTATGGAAAATCAAGTTGTATTTTTACAGCAGGGCTCACCTTTCTGTCATAGATCAACAGGGGTCATGCTGTGCCTGCAGGGCTTCCATGTGAGACGTTGCATACACTTATCAACATTGCTACATACAGGGGGGACAGCTATTCTTTGTACATTTCTACCCGGGGGCACACCTGATTGTTAATGTGGGTGTACATAGGATGTGGGTTTCACCTGACACTTATACACATTTGCTATGCCTGCACTGCTATGTACAGGACACCATTTCAGTCAGTAGTGTTGCCTATCTTGGTAGCTTGAGGCATACTACTGTACTACAGATGTTAGTGTCCAATGTCACGTATATTACACTGTGACTTCATAGCCTACACAACCCACATTACACCGCCTAGCCTGATGTTCTCTGTCTGCATAGGCGTGTGGGGGAGATTACCCATTTGCCTCTTTAGGGGCATGATACTGCATTTCTTTGTGTTTGCATTTGTGTACAATTGTCCTGCTGTGTCTATGCCACTGTAATGCTATCATGGCTTAGTGGTTCAGTACTGTGACTATAGTGCACAGTATCCTGGGTCCGAGCCCTGTCATTGCTTTTTATTTTCATGCTGGGCAGACCAGACTGTTAAGGAACAATAAAGCAGATATGAGCATGTTTGACTGACCTTGCCCAACATTGCTCAAAGTTGCCCTACGTTGCGCTAGTTGGCATGAGCTATTTTGTTTACATATACTAGATATTGATAAAAGCTGCTTAGCACTGCTTTGTATTGCTTAAAACATGGCAGTCATGCCTCAGGTGGTGCTGCAGGGCTGCCTATGTCAGATGCACATACTACACTCTCTATACATGTTTGGAAACAGGTAGTGTCAAGTTAGGCATCCCTATTATTTTATGTGCAAGTCAGAGGGAGGTATCATTTCCAGGGTTCCTACTGAGCCAGTGTATGTGCTATGCATTGCTTCTTCGCCAAGGCCAAGGCATACTGGGCACGCCTCCTTCTGCCTACTGGGGAAGGCTCAGGTTATTCATCCTCTGAGTCATGCTGTGCCTGTGCAGGCCTTGGCAATGGTGGGGGGCTGTTTGGCCCTGCCCCATGCTGTTCCTGCTGCAGCTGTTTTCACAGGATCATATTGTGTAGCATGGCAAAAGCCATGACAATTTGGGTACGTGTAGTTGGTGAGTACTGCAAGGCTCCACCATATGTGTCCAGGCAACGGAACCATGACTTGAGCATCCCAAACACACACTCAATTACATTTCGTGTTTGTCCGTGTGCCTCATTATGGAGTTCTTGTTCAGGTATGTGTGCATTTCTGGTGGGTGTCATCAGTCATGGCTCCAGTGCGTATCCAGTATCCCCCACTAGGTGACCGTCAGGGATGTCCCCATTGGCAAATGTCTGGTACAGCTGTGACAGATGTCAGATATGGGAATCGTGGTAGCTTCCAGGGCAGCCAACACACACATTCAGTATTATGCCCTGGGCATCACACACGACCTGGCAGTTGATGGAGTGTAAGCCCTTGCAGTTGATGTAGACCCTACCCCACTCACCGGTTGGTGCTTCGATGTGTATGTGTGTGCAGTCAATTGCACCCACTACCTCAGGGTATTCTGCTATTTGATGGAAGTGACACATGTTGCTGGCCAATACCGCATGGGAATTGGGCAAATATACATGATCACCGACATGTGCTGACATGGCATTCAGGAACTGGTGCAGTACCCTGGATGCTGATGCCTGTGAAATCCCTATCATATCATCAGTTGGTCTCTGGAAGGTACCTGTTGCTAGTATTCTTAGGCCAACACATACCTTGGTTTCCACTGGGATGGGTTCCCCTCTATTGGTTCTGTGTGTGAGGCGTGGCCTGCACAGTTCAACAATTTGCTGCAGGAGCTCTCAGTCCACTCTATAGCGCTCCACTATCTCCAGCTCATGTAGCTCTGGTAGGTTACCCTAGGTCTGTACACTTTTCTCATAGGTTCATAGGTTCATAGGTTGGTACTAGACTATCAGCCCTAGGGCCTATACAAGCCTAGCCATAACAATTCCCTGGCTATTTCTTCCCACATTATTTACTTACCTGGACCCCTGTCTAGCAGGGTGACTGACGTGATCCCTGGGGTGAATTTCCTTTCTCCCATCCAATCATCAAGGTTCCTCTTGAAGAGGTCCAAAGAGGCACTCTGCTTGACATGTATGGGCAATCGAGTCTGGGAAGTCTCTGGGTCAGGAACCTATCCCTCCAGCATGTTTTGTTTATTGTGATGACAAGGTTTAGATCCCTGGAGCGTGTAGCTCTGAGGGATTGGGATTTCTTTAAGTGTAGCATGTCCAACAGCTCTGGGTTTGAAATGGCGATATGCAAGGGAGTACGAATGGAGTATTTTGAGATGGTCTGTGTATGGCATGTATTTCAGGCCACTAATGCTCTTTGTGTGGTATTGCTGCTGGCTTTCCAGTTGTTGTAGTTGTCTCGTGAGGTACATAGCAACAGTGGCGTTGTACTCTATTATAGTTCTAGAGAGTGATGAGTAGAGGGGAACATTGTCCTCTTCTATTTTGCATGAGACACATTTTGTGATGAGGTGTGCCACATAGGAGGGTTTCCTGACTACTGTGGGAATGTGATTATCACAGTTGTATTAACTGTCCACCTGTGACCCAAGGTCTCTTGTCACACTTTCAGAGTGAAATATACTACCACCTCTGTTGTAGAAATCCCTATCATATCATCAGTTGGTCTCTGGAAGGTACCTGTTGCTAGTATTCTTAGGCCAACACATACCTTGGTTTCCACTGGGATGGGTTCCCCTCTATTGGTTCTGTGTGTGAGGCGTGGCCTGCACAGTTCAACAATTTGCTGCAGGAGCTCTCAGTCCACTCTATAGCGCTCCACTATCTCCAGCTCATGTAGCTCTGGTAGGTTACCCTTGGTCTGTACACTTTTCTCATAGGTTCATAGGTTCATAGGTTGGTACTAGACTATCAGCCCTAGGGCCTATACAAGCTTAGCCATAACAATTCCCTGGCTATTTCTTCCCACATTATTTACTTACCTGGACCCCTGTCTAGCAGGGTGACTGACGTGATCCCTGGGGTGAATTTCCTTTCTCCCATTCAATCGTCAAGGTTCCTCTTGAAGAGGTCCAAAGAGGCACTCTGCTTGACATGTATGGGCAATCGAGTCTGGGAAGTCTCTGGGTCAGGAACCTATCCCTCCAGCATGTTTTGTTTATTGTGATGACAAGGTTTAGATCCCTGGAGCGTGTAGCTCTGAGGGATTGGGATTTCTTTAAGTGTAGCATGTCCAACAGCTCTGGGTTTGAAATGGCGATATGCAAGGGAGTACGAATGGAGCATTTTGAGATGGTCTGTGTATGGCATGTATTTCAGGCCACTAATGCTCTTTGTGTGGTATTGCTGCTGGCTTTCCAGTTGTTGTAGTTGTCTCGTGAGGTACATAGCAACAGTGGCGTTGTACTCTATTATAGTTCTAGAGAGTGATGAGTAGAGGGGAACATTGTCCTCTTCTATTCTGCATGAGACACATTTTGTGATGAGGTGTGCCACATAGGAGGGTTTCCTGACAAGTGTAGCATGTCCAACAGCTCTGGGTTTGAAATGGCCTTGTATGTTAAGCAGAGATCGTCTCTGAGTAGACGATATGCGACAGAGTATAGCTGGAGTTTTTTAAGGCGGTCAGCGTAGGGCATCTGCTTTAGGCCTGTGATTCTTTTAGTGAGGTATTTCTGAGGCCTTTACAGTTGTTGCAGATGTCTTGAGAGGTACATACCAAATGGGGCGTTGTATTCTATAATGGGTCTAATGAGGGATGAGTACAGTGGGACAATGACCTCCTTTTTTCTGGATGAAAAGCCCTTCATGATGAGGTGTGCCACATAGAAGGATTTCCTGACTGTTGTGGCGATGTGGTTATCGGGTTGAGACCACTGTCCACCTGTGTCCCTAAGTCTCTTATCACACTTTCTGTGTTTAGTGTACTGCCACCTATATGATAATTCATGGATACATGTTTTTTCCCAAAGGGGATAACAATACATTTCTTGGCATTGAGCTTGAGCCCATGGCTCTGGCACCAAGCATCTGTTTCTGTAAGGCCCTTTTGTAGAGTATCCACATCTTTTGGGGATTCAATAATGGCTCCCAGTTTGCAGTCATCTGCAAACTCTGTTAGCCAGAGTCCCTTAGTGTTGACCTGTACTTCAGAGAAGTAGATGCCAAACAAGAGCGGCCCCAGGACTGAACCCTGAGGTACTCCACTTGTCACTTGTCTGGAGCTGGATTTGGAGTCGGCTACTTTTACAGTGTGGGTTCTATCAGTAAGCCATTTAGCAACCGATGGGGTGACATAGGGATTAATGCCCAACTTAGTAAGTTTATCTGTGATTCCAGAGTGGGGGATGGTGTCAAAGGCCTTGTCAAGGTCTAGATAGGCTGTGTGGACCACCTTACCCTTGTCCATGGCTCTGGAGACTGATTCAAAGAAGTCAGTCAGGTTCAGGAGACAAGATTGGCCCTTCACAAACCCAAACTGGGTGGGGTCCAGTGTTTGAAGGTTGCCAATGTCTTTGTTTATAAGTTCTATGATAATACGCTCCATGGCCTTGCAGATAAGGCTTGTCAGACTGATGGGACGGTAGTTTCCGGGATCCAAGGTGGATCCCCTTGTGGATTGGGATAACTGTAGCTCTGCCACTCAGTGGGCACGAAACCTGAGGTGAGGCTATGATTAAACATGACACTTAGGTGAGGTGCCAGTTCATATTGTAGTTCATGTAGTACACAGCCCGGGATGTCATCTGGTCCCATGGATGCTGTATTCTTGGCTTTAGAGAGTGCGATTTGTACCTGTGTGGCCATTATTACTGGAATTTGGCAATCTTCCGGTATTGAGATGGTCCATTTAGGGGGAGAGATAGGAGTAAAGTTGGCACTGAATCGATCTGCCAGGATATTGGCAATATCCTTCGGATCAGTATATTTAATGCCATTCTGTTTTAGCTCAGAGCAGATCTGAGCATTGCCATTTAGATTCTTGACATAGTTATAGAATGCTTTGTGGTTGTCTTTGGAATCTTTGGCAATTTTATTTTCGTAACTAGCTTTGGAGGATTTTATGAGGCATCTCAGTTTCTTACTGAGGCTAGTAAGGAGTTTTGCATCCTGGGATTTTCCTCTTTTCTGCAAAAGTTTCTTCCTTTTGTTGTAAAGTTTGTTTATGGCAGGGGACCACCAGATTGGCGCTATGTGTTTGGATGAGAGCATTTTGGTTCTATTTGGGATGGCATGATTCATGCATGAGTGGATGTGCTCGTACAGTGCCTTAGTGTAGGATTCAGCAGTTGAACTTCCAGTTCCGTCTGCATGGGTGTCATGAAGTTTGTCACTTCTGACTTGAGTAGCATGAAGTTGGCTTTGGAGAAGTTTTTATGGTGGTTTCTTTACTGGGGGTGGGGTGGGATGTGGATGTTAAGGGTGATTAGCTTATGGTCAGACCTGACTAATGAGGGGGTGACCATAGGTATGGAGCATTGATTTCCCATGTTGGTAATAACCAGGTCTAGGATATTGGAGCCCCTGGTGGGACTATGGATTAGTTGATCCAGGGCATTGGAATTTATGAATTCCAAGAACCGTTGCACAAAGGTGTTGGGACATGAGTAGTTTCCCAGTTAATGGCAGGGTAGTTAAAATCACCCAGTATTAGGGTGTTTGGTTCTATCTTAATATTTTCCAGTATGTTTAGAAAGGTGTAGTGAGAATCTTGGGGTATGGTGGGGGATCTGTAGCAAGCTACAATTTGGATTGCAGTCTTACCTAGTGTTAGTTGCACTTGGAGAATTTCAGACACATTGTGTTGGCCAACTAGCCTGGTGGTGTGAATATCCTTGGTGAATATTGACACTCCTCCACCTTTAGTGTTTCGGTCCTGGTTTGGTGGCCGAAAAGTGTGGTAAGAGTTGTAGCCTGGTATTGCAGGGGTGCTCTCTGGAGCCTTGAATCAGGTCTCAGTTACTGCACAGATATCGATGTTCTCCATTTTTAGGAGTGCCTCGAGAGAGTGCATTTTGAGGTTTAGACCTCTAGCATTGAGTAGCATTACCTTCAGATTTTGCATGCTTGTACCTGTTACAGTGGTGGTTTTGTCCTTTGAAGTTTGCCTAAAAAAGGCACTATAGGGGTGGCAAGAGCCTTAGCCAGTAACCTGAATCCCAGGGGCGACAGGTGCAGACCATCTCTGGCAAAGCATAGTGGTCTGTCAGTCATGTCGTCCCAGGCAGACAGATACTGGATCCCCTTTGAATGACACCATAAGCTTAGCCAATTGTTGAAGTCAATCATTTTATCCTTATATTGTGGTATCATTCTGGGTGAAGGCAGGATGCTACTCAGGGCTAGGGTCATACCTGACTGGGCCACATGATCCGAGAACTCTTCCATGTCTCTTTTCATGTAGTCCAGGGAGGTACGTCTCAAGTCATTCACTCCAACATGGACAATGACAGAGTCATATTTGTACTTGTTGTGGAGTGACTTGAGTGCATGCGTTATGTGGCGGATCCTGGCACCCGACAGGCAGCTGACTGTAATTTTCTCCTTATTCAATCTGGTGAGAGGGACATCTCCTCATTGTGGGTTGCTCAGCAGCATTCGCAATGGCACCACCCTCAGCATCTTGCACATTTTGCCTTATAATAGCAATGGCAACCCCTAACATTTTTTGTCTCAGTAAGGCTTTTTAAGTTTTCACTTCTCTTTGTAGACTGCAGTGTTGCAGTGTTTCCGAGAAAAACATGGAGGAATGTTGTTTGCAGAGTTTTAAGTGCTGGGCTGGGCTAGTGTACTGCCTGTGTAATAATGATTTCACCTGGCAGCTCTGCTAGTTCTCCTTGGTTAACTTCCTACTACTTCCTTTCCTTCATTTTCCCATTTTTGTTTCCACAGGGGGCAGCGCCGCGCAAACAAGCGCTAACACGT
Organism: Protopterus annectens; assembly: GCF_019279795.1. NCBI lineage: Eukaryota > Metazoa > Chordata > Ceratodontiformes > Protopteridae > Protopterus > Protopterus annectens. The sequence continues at coordinate 1,277,757,033 of NC_056737.1, forward strand.
GCACACGAGCGCACACAGGCTTACACAGGCTTAGGCGGGTGCACATTCATGCATGTAGGCTTAGACAGCCTTACACAGGCTTACACAGGTGCACACACGTGCACACGCATGCACACAGTGTAAGCAGCTTTGCAAGAAACTTCAGTGATAGCCACTGCGTACACATTTGGTTTCTGGGTTTCAGCTTAGACAACTGTAGACATGCCTCTTCCAGTCCTGAGTAACTCACAGCAAACACATGCCACTCTGCTCCAATAAGCTTAAAGTCTTTTTGATACATACCCCCTCATGATGTCACCTATCTTCTACTCTCTTACTCCCCTAATCCTACTCTTACACTCTAGGGACATGTTTCACATGACAGGGTAATTGGGGATTCACTATCCTTATCCTCATTTGCATAGGATTGCCTACTAATGCTTGGTTATATCTCTCAGACTGAGCTTCCCCCCTTAGCAACCACTACTCAGTAGCCATGTTGTCTTCAGCCTGACATTCAGCTGCATGGCAGATGAATATTGTGAATAAAATACTAATATTTGTGGGTTTTATTTTTTGTTTTTAGTGTTTTTAGAGCGCCGCATGTTTGCGCAGTGCTGCGCTAAGCTTAAACATTGTAGATCGAGGAAAAAAAATTATCTTTTTATTATTTTGCAATGGGTAAAAATGCCAATGGCTGTATATTTGGCCATTGGCATGCTTCCTCAACTGGATGCATCCTTTATTTGGAGCTGTCATAGCTCCGTTTTGCTATTTGCAGAACGGTACTCAGTTGCCAACCGAGTACATTTCTGCAAATAACACTACTCTTACTCGGACAGGTTAGTGTTTCCTGGATCGCAAATTTACCTCATTTGCAAAGCTTTCAGCAGCAAATGAGGTAATTTGCATAAACTAACACTGTCCGTGCAAGAGTCGTTTTAGGAGCTCTCTTGCACGCCCCTGCCGGCTGTTACTGGATCGCTCAGCAGACATGTTGACTGGATGGAGTCTTACTCTACTCTTAGACTCCATGCAAGCCTTCGTGAATCCGGACCCCTATCTGTTAATATTATCAAAATTGTACTGCATTGAACAAGTCTTAGTCTCAGTTGCCCAAAGATGCCATGCCCCTCCTAATTTAGAAAATTCATCTGTTTCTCACCAATATCACACTTTAGAATGCAGATGAATAATAAAATCATAATGTTGTTTTTAACAACAATAACACTATCAGTCATATGTACTCACCCTTAATAATTTTAACATTTATACCTAAAATAGAAAAATAATAATTTATTTTTATTTTACTCTTTCTACCCATGCCTTTTTCATTTGTGTATTCTGATACCTATAGTGCTAGTTTGATCTTCGCCTGTTTGTTTTGTGCCCTACGACAATCTAATCCCAATTGTTAAAAGAGAAAACATCAATACAAAAAGGATAAAAAGAAAAAAAAAACACAAAGTCATTTGTTTTGTGCAGAGGGGAGGTGCAACCCCCCCCACCCCACACCTCACACATCCTGCTAATTATATATACTGACATACGGATTGCATTACAGTGTGGAAAAGGGCATATTTCCCAATTAAAAATGCCAGTTCATGTGTTTCAAAATATACGTCAGCTAAACTTTAATTTCCCAGTTAAATAATAGTACATAAATCCACAAGAATAAATCCTAAATGGTTAAAAATATAATCCCATTGTCTATATTTGACTCTTTTTTTTCCTTTCCCATTCTTGCTCTGATTTGTTGCAGACTCCAACTGCGGAACACTCCCATAAGTAAGTCTTGGTTCTATTACTGTGTAACTACCTGGCTCATTATGTCATTCTTTTGCTTCCCTCTTGACCATCTGCATCACACACATCATCATCCAAGCCCAGTGCATGCCTGGGAATTGTAGTTTCTGGTTGTGTACTATCTATCTTTTACATAACCACTTTCCCATCAAATTACCTCGTGCAAAGTAAACTCATCCGCTAGAACTCATCTTATAGTCCTCTGGCTTGCAATATAACAATTTGAGACACTTTGCCACTTACTTTCATCAGAGTTTCTCCTTCCATACTATGTGTATATACAGCCTATACTACACCTGTCTTCTCTACCATCTTGCAGTCCTCCAATGAAAAGAACATTAGCATTATATATATATATATATATATATATATATATATATATATATATATATATATATAGATATATATATATATATATATATATATATATATATATATATATATAGAGAGAGAGGTTCACTTTATAATTTTGAAATAATGAAATCCCAAACTTCAGTATCCCAAAATTATAAAGTTGAACCTTTAAAATTGCAAAAGTGCATAATTGCAAATCCGAATATCTCAAATTCGCGGTTATGGCTTTATGTTTTGTTACGTGCGATGTTGTGAGTGGATGGTGTCTTGTGTTGTGTGTAGATTTAGTTGCAATTTAAGGTAAGTGAGTGTTTTGTAAGGGTTTCGTGAGGGAGTTTGAGTGTATGTGAGTGTGTTTGTCAGTTGTATGTGTGGGTTAGGGTAGGCAGGTGAAAGTATGGGTTTTTAAGTGTTGGATGTGTTGTTGTTTACATATCTGTGATGTTTGTGTGCGTGCAAGGGACTGTAGAATGTGTGAGTGTGAGTTTCCTTTCTAAGTCTGTTTGTGCGATCTCGGAGTTAGTATATATATAAGTGGGGGAGGTGTTAGTATATACAAGTAGTGTAGGTTTGTTTCTTTGTGTTTTTGTGTTTGTGTATGTTTTTTTTGTTGTGGTGTGGGTTGGTGATATATGTGTTGGGTGGTGTATGGTGTGTCTCTGTTCGTGATTTTGTGTTTCATGATTTTGTAGTGTTTCATGATTTTGTAGTTTCGGGATTTGGGACATTCGACTTTATGGTTTTGAGATACTGAAATTCGGGATTTCAATATTTCGAGATTATAAAGTGAACCCATATATATATATATATATATATATATATATATATATATATATATATATATATATATTGGTCTACTTCATATGATAGAAAGGTCATTTGATAGAAATTAATTTGACTGAGACCATAACACCGAAAAATTACAGTAAAAAGTTGGGGGTGTGTGGGGGCACAACCCCCACATAGTTTAGGTAAATATTGTTTTCTGCAAAGAGTTATTCATTGCAGTTATATGTATCCATGTGTATGGTTTAAAATGTATTTAGTATGTGAGGGAATACCCCCCTAACTATATATACTAACTCCAGGATCACACTACAATGGGGAAAAGGGCATAATGCTTTTAATTTCATGTTTCAAGTGTTATGAGTTTCAGTCAAATGGGTTTTCAGTGTTTTGAACTTTCCTTGTTATGGTCTCGATCAAATGAATTTTTATCAAATTAACTTTCTATCATATGAAGTAGACCTATATATAGATATATAAATATGTGTGTGTGTGTGTGTGTGTGTGTGTGTGTGTGTGTGTGTGTGTGTGTGTGTGTGTGTGTGTGTGTGTGTGTGTATAAAATGTGTGTGTGTGTGTGGTCATAATGTATTAAACCAAAATAATATCAACTAGCAGTTTTTTAACAAAAATTTCTCTACCCTTTTTACCATAACCAATGTTTCAATTTACCTAAAATGAGCGTAGAGTCCCAGTAATTTATTACATAGTAATTATTCACATCTATCAGTCCATGTCATCCATAAAGCATTTCAAAAATAATTTATTATACGTCTTTACTAAATCTTGGTAGACTAACATAATTGCCTTACATTAAGTTATTAAGAGTCATCGGAAGAAACAATACAAGTCATTGAATTACTTTGTCAGATATATTTTTATCTTGGAACACATCAGAAGAGCTTGTTCCATACATTTTTCAACATTGCAAATACTGCATATCCTTTCTATCAGTATTCTATACTTCATATGTCTTTTTTCAGGTACTGTACAGTCATAACACTGCAAAGAACATCTTGCACTTGAGAGAATGGATAATCAATTTGCAAAGAAACAATAGGGGGATATAGGTATGACTCCCAAATATGCAACAAAATGTAGAAGAGTTAGGATTTTTGCTTGAAAATGTTTACATAGGTATTTTATACCCCAAGTAGACTGAAAACGATTTTTCCTCAGGTAGACAGCAAATGCTGGAGGTATGATGGAGAAGAACAAGGTACTTGGGGACATCATTTCTGTGAGTGTAATGAGATGGCAGACTTTAAAGATTCCCTGCAGACTACTCTATCAGAGGTACTGGGTAAGCAAGTGGGTGTATCTAGGGAAATTATTTTTCTGAGGTATGATACAGAATTGGAATTGCATAGATATAGTAAGACCTTGCTGAGTCTAACTATGGTGGCTACCAAAAAAGCAATTACTAGAAAATGGAAATCAAAGTCTAAACCAACTGTACTAGAAGTAGTGAATATAGGAACACAGATAAAACAAGTGGAATTGGGATCTTTAGAAAAGGGTAGGAGCAAATTACATCAGAAAATGGGAATTGTGGGAATAATACATACAGGGAAGGAATGAGCTTTAAAAAAAGGCAGAACTTGAATGAACTATGTAATGTTTGAATGACAATGATTGGATAGATTATATGTGATGTACAATGTCTGCAACTAAAATTATGTCAAATATTACATAAATATGGTTTGTTTTCACTTATATAAATGTGTGATTGCCTATGTCATAAGTGATAATTTATAACAGTGTTTCTTGGTTAAAGAAAATGTATTTATTATTTTATGTCACATTTGTTTACTAGGAAAGTCTGACTTGGAATTAAGTTAATTTTCAGCAGAGACCCAGGGAGAAATGTTCCAGGTGCATTTCTTTATAAAGTGGGAGGAAACCAGTGCACCTGGAAGAAGCCCAAACAAATGCAGGGAGAACATACAGTCTCTGCATAGAAGACACGCAAGGTGAGAATCGAACCGGAGAACCTCTTGCTGTGAGGTGACAATGCAACCGCTGCACCACTAAGCTGTCCACAAAAATAACATACTGTACTTCAGGAATATTCTTTAGCCAGTTGCATCAGTCTTGTATTCATGTTTAGACAGTTCATCTAGTTTTGCATCCTTAATAAATTCATACCCGCAATTTCCTACCCAGTATTCCCTCTAAATTACTGATTTTCCAACTGCGGTGGTGGTGCTGCGGTAGTGTCGCCTCACAGTAAGACGTTGTCCTGTTCGATTCTCAGCTAGAGCATCTGCTGTGTGGAGACATGCATGAATGGGCGTATCTTTGTTGAAGGTTGTGTGTCAGGGCTGGCAACTCGACATGTAAAAATCCACTGCCAATCATTAGCGGACTGGAGTTCCGCTGTGGCGACCCCTAACCGTGAAAAGCCGAAAGACACAACAACAACATGTTTTGCCTATATATTCTTTGATAAAAATAAAGTATTTTCTTTCTTTTATTGTGAAAAATATGTTCTCATCCATCTTCATATTTCTCCTATATAATTAATCTAAATCCATCCCTGTCTTTTGCCTCAATGTTTTAAAATGTACTATAAAGATAAATATGTAAGATACACAGTGGGACTGAACAGTCCAAAGCCTCTGACTTTACATTTGTAATATACAATGTTTATTTTAATAAGATTCAATTTATTCTTGCATTGATTCATCCATCCACAACTCTTTTTCCATTTGTGCACATGGGTTGGGGGTGTCAATTCAATAGTGGCAATCATCTAGAGACAATGTTCATACAGCTGGGTGGGTAGTATGAATTCATGAATATTTTTAATATTATTTTCTTTATTTTTAGGGTACTACCTAAATCTTACAATTTACTAAAAGCAATAATGTGCAAAATGTATATAGTTCTCTGAAATGATAACTTGAAAACTTATAATTTATGCAGGGCATTTCTAATATTTTGCAATATGTTTCCCATTGTTGTAAAACTCATTTCTAATAGTAATGACTAATAGTGTAATGTTATCAAGTATAAATGGAATATTCATAAAGTCCTTGCAGTTACCATAGGATTTTTGTAGACTAAAAACAGATCAACTAAATTCAATTGATGTTCTAGGTATAAACATATATGTTCTAATCAGGCTTATTATTTAACTATTATACTTAAACCATCTGAGTAATAATATATCCTGCTTATGATTTCTTATCTTGTTTCTCTATATTTTACATTAAATTCTTAAATAATAGCAGTCATCACTAAATGGGCATCTTTGTTTAACCCCTGTCTTAATGTGAATATTTTGTCAAGCCACCCATTAACTGATGGCTGTATTAATGATTATTACATGTATCCTGAAAAATATTCTTGATGTTAATAATAATTCCAAAGCATTGTGTGCAATTATATCTTAAGTATTTTGAATACCACAAGTTAACAATAATGTATCTTTATCTTGCAATCATACATTATTAATAACATAATGTAATAACTGATATTAATCTTACTGCAAAAGTTTCCATCAAGAAATTTATCATTGGCAACTACATTTAATATGCACTGAAGAATTTTACAAAAATATTTATAATCAGAATTTTTTAAAGTTATTGGTCTTCAAGTTGCTAAGTCTTCTCTATCTCCTTTTTTATAAATGATTCTAATACTGCCTGCCTAAATGTTCTCCTCCATAACCACCATTAAAGTATTCACAATATATTCCTTTCTGTTAAATCCATGGCCTTATAAAATGCATAAAATATCCCATGAAAACCTGCTGGCGAATATTTGGAAACACTTAATATAGCTTTATGAAACTCTAAAGTGATGTTTTTCTATTGTGTATTTGCTTTATTATTTAAGCTGGTATCTTCCTATTTTTTCTGTTCGGTTGGTTGGTTTGATATATTACATGATATACATATGTTCAACCGATTCTGCTATTGCTTCATTATTTCATATCATAGTTCATTAATAACTCCATTCTTATTTTTTATCTTAATCCTTTCACTAATGCCTTTCTTAACAAATTTAGGAGGAGAAATTCCCTCATTTTTCCATTTGATATCATATTTCTGGTATTTCTGTTTATAATTATCTAGTCTGTCCTTATCTTAGAAGAGGAATAACTTTTCAACATTCAGGAAATGGTTACGATCTGGTATATCTATTGCATTTTCATACTGTTGAATTACATTACCATATATATATTTTATGATTCCATTTTTCAACATCACACAACAATTTTCCATATTTTGTATACATAATCCACCACTGCATCCAAGATGATTCCACAATGATTTGTCTTCTAATTTTCATTTAATCTGTATCATAAATCCAACGATTCAATTTCTTAGTACAGTTCCCTTCTAGAATGTATGGGGGTCTTTATTGATTTCAAAAGGAAGGGCAGATATGATCTGCAAATTGAAAATAATATGTGTTTTACAATAAATTCATTGTAAACAGTCTGAATATAAAAATAACTTATTTCAGTCAATAACAATCCCCTTTTATATGTATACTAGGAGTGTCACATTTAAGCACTTCTCTATTTTTTTATTTTATTTTATCTCAATTGACAATTAAAATCACTCATTGTTATAATTGCAATGTTAATATCAACATAACCAGCTCTTGTTTAAAGAGTTCTTCTCTCTCCTTTAAATGTGTGGGAACATATATAAAAATAATATATTTTATGAGTCTACCTGGATAGCCTAGAACAAAATCTAGCAATCTTATGTGAAATGTATATAAAAAGGCAGTACCACAATCTAAATCTTTACCAAAATCTCTGTTTTTCTTA